>NW_027553000.1:0-49350 GCF_045843805.1 Urocitellus parryii
TATCTATATAGGAGAAAACAGAGTGAAACCTAAACATGAAAACGGTTACTGCAAAGGAACGATTTAACCTAGAAGAACGAAATTTGGTGAGCCAAGTGGGATTGGTGTCCTGATCATTAAATGGAAGTATCATCAAGATTGGGTGAAAAAATGTTTGCTGAAATTTCAGGAAACTCGTAGTTTTTTGGAACCTTGGCAACCCCTTTCAATGAAAGGGATTATCGTGAGTCCCTGCTTTGGGCTACTTCAATAGCACACAAACCATATCGATAGAACTTGGAACTACATTATTGTGCCAAGTTTCAAAGAGCTAGCACAAACCGTGTTTGATATAGAGTTCCAACTACATGTATCCATATAGGAGAAAACAGAGTGAAACCTAAACATGAAAACGGTTACTGCAAAGGAAAGGTTTAACCTAGAAGAACGAAATTTGGTGAGCCAAGTGGGATTGGTGTACTGATCATTATATGGAAGTATCATCAAGATTGGGTGAAAAAATGTTTGCTGAGATTTCAGGAAACTCGCAGTTTTTTGGAAGCCTGGCAACCCCTTTTAATGAAAGGGATTCTCGTCAGTCTCTGCTTGGGGCTACTTCAATAGCACACAAACCCTAGCGATAGAACTTGAAACTACATTATTGTGCCAAGTTTCAAAGAGCTAGCACAAACCGTGTTTGATTTAGAGTTCCAACTACATGTATCCATATAGGAGAAAACAGAGTGAAACCTAAGCATGAAAACGGTTACTGCAAAGGAACGGTTTAAGCTAGAAGAACGAAATTTGGTGAGCCAAGTGGGATTGGTGTACTGATCATTAAATGGAAGTATCATCAAGACTGGGTGAAATAATGTTTGCTGAGATTTCAGGAAACTCGCAGTTTTTTGGAAGCCTCCAACCCCTTTCAATGAAAGGGATTCTCGTCAGTCTCTGCTTGGGGCTACTTCAATAGCACACAAACCATAGCGATAGAACTTGGAAGTACATTATTGTGCCAAGTTTCAAAGAGCTAGCACAAACCGTGTTTGATTTAGAGTTCCAACTACATGTATCCATATAGGAGAAAACAGAGTGAAACCTAAACATGAAAACGGTTACTGCAAAGGAACGGTTTAACCAAGAAGAACGAAATTTGGTGAGCCAAGTGGGATTCGTGTACTGATCACTACCTGCAAGTATCATCAAGATTGGGTGAAAAAATGTTTGCTGAGATTTCAGGAAACTCGTAGTTTTTTGGAAGCTTGATAACCCCTTTCAATGAAAGGGATTCTCGTCAGTCTCTGCTTGGGGCTACTTCAAAAGCACACAAATCATAGCGACAGAACTTGGAACTACATTATTGTGCCAAGTTTCAAAGAGCTAGCACAAACCGTGTTTGATTTAGAGTTCCAACTACATGTATCCATATAGGAGAAAACAGAGTGAAACCTAAACATGAAAACGGTTACTGCAAAGGAAAGGTTTAACCTAGAAGAACGAAATTTAGTGAGCCAAGTGGGATTCATGTACTGATCACTACCTGCAAGTATCATCAAGATTGGGTGAAAAAATGTTTGCTGAGATTTCAGGAAACTCGCCGTTTTTTGGAAGCCTCCAACCACTTTCAATGAAAGTGATTCTCGTCAGTCTCTGCTTGGGGTTACTTCAATAGCACACAAACCATAGCGATAGAACTTGGAACTACATTATTGTGCCAAGTTTCAAAGAGCTAGCACAAACCGTGTTTGATTTAGAGTTCCAACTACATGTATCCATATAGGAGAAAACAGAGTGAAACCTAAGCATGAAAACGGTTACTGCAAAGGAACGGTTTAACCTAGAAGAACGAAATTTGGTGAGCCAAGTGGGATTGGTGTACTGATCATTAAATGGAAGTATCATCAAGACTGGGTGAAATAATGTTTGCTGAGATTTCAGGAAACTCGCAGTTTTTTGGAAGCCTCCAACCCCTTTCAATGAAAGGGATTCTCGTCAGTCTCTGCTTGGGGCTACTTCAATAGCACACAAACCATAGCGATAGAACTTGGAAGTACATTATTGTGCCAAGTTTCAAAGAGCTAGCACAAACCGTGTTTGATTTAGAGTTCCAACTACATGTATCCATATAGGAGAAAACAGAGTGAAACCTAAACATGAAAACGGTTACTGCAAAGGAACGGTTTAACCAAGAAGAACGAAATTTGGTGAGCCAAGTGGGATTGGTGTCCTGATCATTAAATGGAAGTATCATCAAGATTGGGGTGAAAAAATGTTTGCTGAAATTTCAGGAAACTCGTAGTTTTTTGGAACCTTGGCAACCCCTTTCAATGAAAGGGATTATCGTCAGTCTCTGCTTTGGGCTACTTCAATAGCACACAAACCATATCGATAGAACTTGGAACTACATTATTGTGCCAAGTTTCAAAGAGCTAGCACAAACCGTGTTTGATTTAGAGTTCCAACTACATGTATCCATATAGGAGAAAACAGAGTGAAACCTAAACATGAAAACGGTTACTGCAAAGGAACGGTTTAACCTAGAAGAACGAAATTTGGTGAGCCAAGTGGGATTTGTGTACTGATCATTAAATGGAAGTATCATCAAGACTGGGTGAAATAATGTTTGCTGAGATTTCAGGAAACTCGCAGTTTTTTGGAAGCCTCCAACCCCTTTCAATGAAAGGGATTCTCGTCAGTCTCTGCTTGGGGCTACTTCAATAGCACACAAACCATAGCGATAGAACTTGGAAGTACATTATTGTGCCAAGTTTCAAAGAGCTAGCACAAACCGTGTTTGATTTAGAGTTCCAACTACATGTATCCATATAGGAGAAAACAGAGTGAAACCTAAACATGAAAACGGTTACTGCAAAGGAACGGTTTAACCAAGAAGAACGAAATTTGGTGAGCCAAGTGGGATTCGTGTACTGATCACTACCTGCAAGTATCATCAAGATTGGGTGAAAAAATGTTTGCTGAGATTTCAGGAAACTCGTAGTTTTTTGGAAGCTTGAGAACCCCTTTCAATGAAAGGGATTCTCGTCAGTCTCTGCTTGGGGCTACTTCAAAAGCACACAAATCATAGCGACAGAACTTGGAACTACATTATTGTGCCAACTTTCAAAGAGCTAGCACAAACCGTGTTTGATTTAGAGTTCCAACTACATGTATCCATATAGGAGAAAACAGAGTGAAACCTAAACATGAAAACGGTTACTGCAAAGGAAAGGTTTAACCTAGAAGAACGAAATTTAGTGAGCCAAGTGGGATTCATGTACTGATCACTACCTGCAAGTATCATCAAGATTGGGTGAAAAAATGTTTGCTGAGATTTCAGGAAACTCGCAGTTTTTTGGAAGCCTCCAACCACTTTCAATGAAAGTGATTCTCGTCAGTCACTGCTTGGGGCTACTTCAATAGCACACAAACCATAGCGATAGAACTTGGAACTACATTATTGTGCCAAGTTTCAAAGAGCTAGCACAAACCGTGTTTGATTTAGAGTTCCAACTACATGTATCCATATAGGAGAAAACAGAGTGAAATCTAAAGAAGAAAACGGTTACTGCAAAGGAACGGTTTAACCTAGAAGAACGAAATTTGGTGAGCCAAGTGGGATTGGTGTCCTGATCATTAAATGGAAGTATCATCAAGATTGGGTGAAAAAATGTTTGCTGAAATTTCAGGAAACTCGTAGTTTTTTGGAACCTTGGCAACCACTTTCAATGAAAGGGATTATCGTCAGTCTCTGCTTTGGGCTACTTCAATAGCACACAAACCATATCGATAGAACTTGGAACTACATTATTGTGCCAAGTTTCAAAGAGCTAGCACAAACCGTGTTTGATATAGAGTTCCAAATACATGTATCCATATAGGAGAAAACAGAGTGAAACCTAAACATGAAAACGGTTACTGCAAAGGAAAGGTTTAACCTAGAAGAACGAAATTTGGTGAGCCAAGTGGGATTGGTGTACTGATCATTAAAAGGAAGTATCATCAAGACTGGGTGAAAAAATGTTTGCTGAGATTTCAGGAAACTCGCAGTTTTTTGGAAGCCTGGCAACCCCTTTCAATGAAAGGGATTCTCGTCAGTCTCTGCTTGGGGCTACTTCAATAGCACACAAACCATAGCGATAGAACTTGGAACTACATTATTGTGCCAAGTTTCAAAGAGCTAGCACAAACCGTGTTTGATTTAGAGTTCCAACTACACGTATCTATATAGGAGAAAACAGAGTGAAACCTAAACATGAAAACGGTTACTGCAAAGGAACGTTTTAACCTAGAAGAACGAAATTTGGTGAGCCAAGTGGGATTGGTGTACTGATCATTAAATGGAAGTATCATCAAGATTGGGTGAAAAATGTTTGCTGAGATTTCAGGAAACTCGCAGTTTTTTGGAAGCCTTCAACCACTTTCAATGAAAGTGATTCTCGTCAGTCTCTGCTTGGGGCTACTTCAAAAGCACACAAATCATAGCGACAGAACTTGGAACTACATTATTGTGCCAAGTTTCAAAGAGGTAGCACAAACCGTGTTTGATTGAGAGTTCCAACTACATGTATCCATATAGGAGAAAACAGATTGAAACCTAAACATGAAAACAGTTACTGCAAAGGAACGGTTTAACCTAGAAGAACGAAATTTGGTGAGCCAAGTTAGATTCGTGTACTGATCACTACCTGCAAGTATTATCAAGATTGGGTGAAAAAATGTTTGCTGAGATTTCAGGAAACTCGTAGTTTTTTGCAAGCTTGGCAACCCCTTTCAATGAAAGGGATTCTCGTCAGTCTCTGCTTGGGGCTACTTGAATAGCACACAAACCATAGCGATAGAACTTGGAACTACATTATTGTGTCAAGTTTCAAAGAGCTAGCACAAACCGTATTTGATTTAGAGTTCCAACTACATGTATCCATATAGGAGAAAACAGAGTGAAACCTAAACATGAAAACGGTTACTGCAAAGGAAAGGATTAACCTAGAAGAACGAAATTTGGTGAGCCAAGTGGGATTGGTGTACTGATCATTAAATGGAAGTATCATCAAGAGTGGGTGAAAAAATGTTTGCTGAGATTTCAGGAAACTCGCAGTTTTTTGGAAGCCTGGCAACCCCTTTCAATGAAAGGGATTCTCGTCAGTCTCTGCTTGGGGCTACTTCAATATCACACAAACCCTAGCGATAGAACTTGAAACTACATTATGTGCCAAGTTTTCAAAGAGCCAGCACAAACCGTGTTTGATTTAGAGTTCCAACTACATGTATCTATATAGGAGAAAACAGAGTGAAATCTAAACTTGAAAACGGTTACTGCAAAGGAACGGTTTAACCTAGAAGAACGAAATTTGGTGAGCCAAGTGGGATTGGTGTACTGATCATTAAATGGAAGTATCATCAAGACTGGGTGAAAAAATGTTTGCTGAGATTTCAGGAAACTCGCAGTTTTTTGGAAGCCTGGCAACCCCTTTCAATGAAAGGGATTCTCGTCAGTCTCTGCTTGGGGCTACTTCAATAGCACACAAACCATAGCGATAGAACTTGGAACTACATTATTGTGCCAAGTTTCAAAGAGCTAGCACAAACCGTGTTTGATTTAGAGTTCCAACTACATGTATCCATATAGGAGAAAACAGAGTGAAACCTAAACATGAAAACGGTTACTGCAAAGGAACGGTTTAACCTAGAAGAACGAAATTTGGTGAGCCAAGTGGGATTCGTGTACTGATCACTACCTGCAAGTATCATCAAGATTGGGTGAAAAAATGTTTGCTGAGATTTCAGGAAACTCGTAGTTTTTTGGAAGCTTGGCAACCCCTTTCAATGAAATGGATTCTCATCAGTCTCTGCTTGGGGCTACTTCAAAAGCACACAAATCATAGCGACAGAACTTGGAACTACATTATTGTGCCAAGTTTCAAAGAGCTAGCACAAACCGTGTTTGATTTAGAGTTCCAACTACATGTATCCATATAGGAGAAAACAGAGTGAAACCTAAGCATGAAAACGGTTACTGCAAAGGAACGGTTTAACCTAGAAGAACGAAATTTGGTGAGCCAAGTGGGATTGGTGTACTGATCATTAAATGGAAGTATCATCAAGACTGGGTGAAATAATGTTTGCTGAGATTTCAGGAAACTCGCAGTTTTTTGGAAGCCTCCAACCCCTTTCAATGAAAGGGATTCTCGTCAGTCTCTGCTTGGGGCTACTTCAATAGCACACAAACCATAGCGATAGAACTTGGAAGTACATTATTGTGCCAAGTTTCAAAGAGCTAGCACAAACCGTGTTTGATTTAGAGTTCCAACTACATGTATCCATATAGGAGAAAACAGAGTGAAACCTAAACATGAAAACGGTTACTGCAAAGGAACGGTTTAACCAAGAAGAACGAAATTTGGTGAGCCAAGTGGGATTCGTGTACTGATCACTACCTGCAAGTATCATCAAGATTGGGTGAAAAAATGTTTGCTGAGATTTCAGGAAACTCGTAGTTTTTTGGAAGCTTGATAACCCCTTTCAATGAAAGGGATTCTCGTCAGTCTCTGCTTGGGGCTACTTCAAAAGCACACAAATCATAGCGACAGAACTTGGAACTACATTATTGTGCCAAGTTTCAAAGAGCTAGCACAAACCGTGTTTGATTTAGAGTTCCAACTACATGTATCCATATAGGAGAAAACAGAGTGAAACCTAAACATGAAAACGGTTACTGCAAAGGAAAGGTTTAACCTAGAAGAACGAAATTTAGTGAGCCAAGTGGGATTCATGTACTGATCACTACCTGCAAGTATCATCAAGATTGGGTGAAAAAATGTTTGCTGAGATTTCAGGAAACTCGCAGTTTTTTGGAAGCCTCCAACCACTTTCAATGAAAGTGATTCTCATCAGTCTCTGCTTGGGGCTACTTCAATAGCACACAAACCATAGCGATAGAACTTGGAACTACATTATTGTGCCAAGTTTCAAAGAGCTAGCACAAACCGTGTTTGATTTAGAGTTCCAACTACATGTATCCATATAGGAGAAAACAGAGTGAAATCTAAAGAAGAAAACGGTTACTGCAAAGGAACGGTTTAACCTAGAAGAACGAAATTTGGTGAGCCAAGTGGGATTGGTGTCCTGATCATTAAATGGAAGTATCATCAAGATTGGGTGAAAAAATGTTTGCTGAAATTTCAGGAAACTCGTAGTTTTTTGGAACCTTGGCAACCCCTTTCAATGAAAGGGATTATCGTCAGTCCCTGCTTTGGGCTACTTCAATAGCACACAAACCATATCGATAGAACTTGGAACTACATTATTGTGCCAAGTTTCAAAGAGCTAGCACAAACCGTGTTTGATATAGAGTTCCAACTACATGTATCCATATAGGAGAAAACAGAGTGAAACCTAAACATGAAAACGGTTACTGCAAAGGAAAGGTTTAACCTAGAAGAACGAAATTTGGTGAGCCAAGTGGGATTGGTGTACTGATCATTAAAAGGAAGTATCATCAAGACTGGGTGAAAAAATGTTTGCTGAGATTTCAGGAAACTCGCAGTTTTTTGGAAGCCTGGCAACCCCTTTTAATGAAAGGGATTCTCGTCAGTCTCTGCTTGGGGCTACTTCAATAGCACACAAACCCTAGCGATAGAACTTGAAACTACATTATTGTGCCAAGTTTCAAAGAGCTAGCACAAACCGTGTTTGATTTAGAGTTCCAACTACATGTATCCATATAGGAGAAAACAGAGTGAAACCTAAGCATGAAAACGGTTACTGCAAAGGAACGGTTTAACCTAGAAGAACGAAATTTGGTGAGCCAAGTGGGATTGGTGTACTGATCATTAAATGGAAGTATCATCAAGACTGGGTGAAATAATGTTTGCTGAGATTTCAGGAAACTCGCAGTTTTTGGAAGCCTCCAACCCCTTTCAATGAAAGGGATTCTCGTCAGTCTCTGCTTGGGGCTACTTCAATAGCACACAAACCATAGCGATAGAACTTGGAAGTACATTATTGTGCCAAGTTTCAAAGAGCTAGCACAAACCGTGTTTGATTTAGAGTTCCAACTACATGTATCCATATAGGAGAAAACAGAGTGAAACCTAAACATGAAAACGGTTACTGCAAAGGAACGGTTTAACCAAGAAGAACGAAATTTGGTGAGCCAAGTGGGATTCGTGTACTGATCACTACCTGCAAGTATCATCAAGATTGGGTGAAAAAATGTTTGCTGAGATTTCAGGAAACTCGTAGTTTTTTGGAAGCTTGATAACCCCTTTCAATGAAAGGGATTCTCGTCAGTCTCTGCTTGGGGCTACTTCAAAAGCACACAAATCATAGCGACAGAACTTGGAACTACATTATTGTGCCAAGTTTCAAAGAGCTAGCACAAACCGTGTTTGATTTAGAGTTCCAACTACATGTATCCATATAGGAGAAAACAGAGTGAAACCTAAACATGAAAACGGTTACTGCAAAGGAAAGGTTTAACCTAGAAGAACGAAATTTAGTGAGCCAAGTGGGATTCATGTACTGATCACTACCTGCAAGTATCATCAAGATTGGGTGAAAAAATGTTTGCTGAGATTTCAGGAAACTCGCAGTTTTTTGGAAGCCTCCAACCACTTTCAATGAAAGTGATTCTCGTCAGTCTCTGCTTGGGGCTACTTCAATAGCACACAAACCATAGCGATAGAACTTGGAACTACATTATTGTGCCAAGTTTTCAAAGAGCTAGCACAAACCGTGTTTGATTTAGAGTTCCAACTACATGTATCCATATAGGAGAAAACAGAGTGAAATCTAAAGAAGAAAATGGTTACTGCAAAGGAACGGTTTAACCTAGAAGAACGAAATTTGGTGAGCCAAGTGGGATTGGTGTCCTGATCATTAAATGGAAGTATCATCAAGATTGGGTGAAAAAATGTTTGCTGAAATTTCAGGAAACTCGTAGTTTTTTGGAACCTTGGCAACCCCTTTCAATGAAAGGGATTATCGTCAGTCCCTGCTTTGGGCTACTTCAATAGCACACAAACCATATCGATAGAACTTGGAACTACATTATTGTGCCAAGTTTCAAAGAGCTAGCACAAACCGTGTTTGATATAGAGTTCCAACTACATGTATCCATATAGGAGAAAACAGAGTGAAACCTAAACATGAAAACGGTTACTGCAAAGGAAAGGTTTAACCTAGAAGAACGAAATTTGGTGAGCCAAGTGGGATTGGTGTACTGATCATTAAAAGGAAGTATCATCAAGACTGGGTGAAAAAATGTTTGCTGAGATTTCAGGAAACTCGCAGTTTTTTGGAAGCCTGGCAACCCCTTTTAATGAAAGGGATTCTCGTCAGTCTCTGCTTGGGGCTACTTCAATAGCACACAAACCCTAGCGATAGAACTTGAAACTACATTATTGTGCCAAGTTTCAAAGAGCTAGCACAAACCGTGTTTGATTTAGAGTTCCAACTACATGTATCCATATAGGAGAAAACAGAGTGAAACCTAAGCATGAAAACGGTTACTGCAAAGGAACGGTTTAACCTAGAAGAACGAAATTTGGTGAGCCAAGTGGGATTGGTGTACTGATCATTAAATGGAAGTATCATCAAGACTGGGTGAAATAATGTTTGCTGAGATTTCAGGAAACTCGCAGTTTTTTGGAAGCCTCCAACCCCTTTCAATGAAAGGGATTCTCGTCAGTCTCTGCTTGGGGCTACTTCAATAGCACACAAACCATAGCGATAGAACTTGGAAGTACATTATTGTGCCAAGTTTCAAAGAGCTAGCACAAACCGTGTTTGATTTAGAGTTCCAACTACATGTATCCATATAGGAGAAAACAGAGTGAAACCTAAACATGAAAACGGTTACTGCAAAGGAACGGTTTAACCAAGAAGAACGAAATTTGGTGAGCCAAGTGGGATTCGTGTACTGATCACTACCTGCAAGTATCATCAAGATTGGGTGAAAAAATGTTTGCTGAGATTTCAGGAAACTCGTAGTTTTTTGGAAGCTTGATAACCCCTTTCAATGAAAGGGATTCTCGTCAGTCTCTGCTTGGGGCTACTTCAAAAGCACACAAATCATAGCGACAGAACTTGGAACTACATTATTGTGCCAAGTTTCAAAGAGCTAGCACAAACCGTGTTTGATTTAGAGTTCCAACTACATGTATCCATATAGGAGAAAACAGAGTGAAACCTAAACATGAAAACGGTTACTGCAAAGGAAAGGTTTAACCTAGAAGAACGAAATTTAGTGAGCCAAGTGGGATTCATGTACTGATCACTACCTGCAAGTATCATCAAGATTGGGTGAAAAAATGTTTGCTGAGATTTCAGGAAACTCGCAGTTTTTTGGAAGCCTCCAACCACTTTCAATGAAAGTGATTCTCGTCAGTCTCTGCTTGGGGCTACTTCAATAGCACACAAACCATAGCGATAGAACTTGGAACTACATTATTGTGCCAAGTTTCAAAGAGCTAGCACAAACCGTGTTTGATTTAGAGTTCCAACTACATGTATCCATATAGGAGAAAACAGAGTGAAATCTAAAGAAGAAAACGGTTACTGCAAAGGAACGGTTTAACCTAGAAGAACGAAATTTGGTGAGCCAAGTGGGATTGGTGTCCTGATCATTAAATGGAAGTATCATCAAGATTGGGTGAAAAAATGTTTGCTGAAATTTCAGGGAAACTCGTAGAATATTTTTTGGAACCTTGGCAACCCCTTTCAATGAAAGGGATTATCGTCAGTCTCTGCTTTGGGCTACTTCAATAGCACACAAACCATATCGATAGAACTTGGAACTACATTATTGTGCCAAGTTTCAAAGAGCTAGCACAAACCGTGTTTGATTTAGAGTTCCAACTACATGTATCCATATAGGAGAAAACAGAGTGAAACCTAAACATGAAAACGGTTATTGCAAAGGAACGGTTTAACCTAGAAGAACGAAATTTGGTGAGCCAAGTGGGATTGGTGTACTGATCATTAAATAGAAGTATCATCAAGATTGGGTGAAAAAAATGTTTGCTGAGATTTCAGGAAACTCGTAGATTTTGGAAGCTTGGCAACCCCTTTCAATGAAAGGGATTCTCGTAAGTCTCTGATTGGGGCTACTTCAATAGCACACAAAACATAGCGATAGAACTTGGAACTACATTATTGTGCCAAGTCTCAAAGAGCTAGCACAAACCGTGTTTGATTTAGAGTTCCAACTACATGTATCCATATAGGAGAAAACAGAGTGAAACCTAAACATGAAAACGGTTACTGCAAAGGAACGGTTTAACCTAGAAGAACGAAATTTAGTGAGCCAAGTGGGATTCATGTACTGATCACTACCTGCAAGTATCATCAAGATTGGGTGAAAAAATGTTTGCTGATTTTCAGGAAACTCGCAGTTTTTTGGAAGCTTGGCAACCCCTTTCAATGAAAGGGATTCTCGTCAGTCTCTGCTTGGGGCTACTTCAATAGCACACAAACCATAGTGATAGAACTTGGAACTACATTATTGTGCCAAATTTCAAAGAGCTAGCACAAACCGTGTTTGATTTAGATTTCCAACTACACGTATCTATATAGGAGAAAACAGAGTGAAACCTAAACATGAAAACGGTTACTGCAAAGGAACGATTTAACCTAGAAGAACGAAATTTGGTGAGCCAAGTGGGATTGGTGTCCTGATCATTAAATGGAAGTATCATCAAGATTGGGTGAAAAAATGTTTGCTGAAATTTCAGGAAACTCGTAGTTTTTGGAACCTTGGCAACCCCTTTCAATGAAATGGATTATCGTCAGTCCCTGCTTTGGGGCTACTTCAATAGCACACAAACCATATCGATAGAACTTGGAACTACATTATTGTGCCAAGTTTCAAAGAGCTAGCACAAACCGTGTTTGATATAGAGTTCCAACTACATGTATCCATATAGGAGAAAACAGAGTGAAACCTAAACATGAAAACGGTTACTGCAAAGGAAAGGTTTAACCTAGAAGAACGAAATTTGGTGAGCCAAGTGGGATTGGTGTACTGATCATTAAAAGGAAGTATCATCAAGACTGGGTGAAAAAATGTTTGCTGAGATTTCAGGAAACTCGCAGTTTTTTGGAAGCCTGGCAACCCCTTTTAATGAAAGGGATTCTCGTCAGTCTCTGCTTGGGGCTACTTCAATAGCACACAAACCCTAGCAATAGAACTTGAAACTACATTATTGTGCCAAGTTTCAAAGAGCTAGCACAAACCGTGTTTGATTTAGAGTTCCAACTACATGTATCCATATAGGAGAAAACAGAGTGAAACCTAAGCATGAAAACGGTTACTGCAAAGGAACGGTTTAACCTAGAAGAACGAAATTTGGTGAGCCAAGTGGGATTGGTGTACTGATCATTAAATGGAAGTATCATCAAGACTGGGTGAAATAATGTTTGCTGAGATTTCAGGAAACTCGCAGTTTTTTGGAAGCCTCCAACCCCTTTCAATGAAAGGGATTCTCGTCAGTCTCTGCTTGGGGCTACTTCAATAGCACACAAACCATAGCGATAGAACTTGGAAGTACATTATTGTGCCAAGTTTCAAAGAGCTAGCACAAACCGTGTTTGATTTAGAGTTCCAACTACATGTATCCATATAGGAGAAAACAGAGTGAAACCTAAACATGAAAACGGTTACTGCAAAGGAACGGTTTAACCAAGAAGAACGAAATTTGGTGAGCCAAGTGGGATTCGTGTACTGATCACTACCTGCAAGTATCATCAAGATTGGGTGAAAAAATGTTTGCTGAGATTTCAGGAAACTCGTAGTTTTTTGGAAGCTTGATAACCCCTTTCAATGAAAGGGATTCTCGTCAGTCTCTGCTTGGGGCTACTTCAAAAGCACACAAATCATAGCGACAGAACTTGGAACTACATTATTGTGCCAAGTTTCAAAGAGCTAGCACAAACCGTGTTTGATTTAGAGTTCCAACTACATGTATCCATATAGGAGAAAACAGAGTGAAACCTAAACATGAAAACGGTTACTGCAAAGGAAAGGGTTTAACCTAGAAGAACGAAATTTAGTGAGCCAAGTGGGATTCATGTACTGATCACTACCTGCAAGTATCATAAAGATTGGGTGAAAAAATGTTTGCTGAGATTTCAGGAAACTCGCAGTTTTTTGGGAAGCCTCCAACCACTTTCAATGAAAGTGATTCTCGTCAGTCTCTGCTTGGGGCTACTTCAATAGCACACAAACCATAGCGATAGAACTTGGAACTACATTATTGTGCCAAGTTTCAAAGAGCTAGCACAAACCGTGTTTGATTTAGAGTTCCAACTACATGTATCCATATAGGAGAAAACAGAGTGAAACCTAAGCATGAAAACGGTTACTGCAAAGGAACGGTTTAACCTAGAAGAACGAAATTTGGTGAGCCAAGTGGGATTGGTGTACTGATCATTAAATGGAAGTATCATCAAGACTGGGTGAAATAATGTTTGCTGAGATTTCAGGAAACTCGCAGTTTTTTGGAAGCCTCCAACCCCTTTCAATGAAAGGGATTCTCGTCAGTCTCTGCTTGGGGCTACTTCAATAGCACACAAACCATAGCGATAGAACTTGGAAGTACATTATTGTGCCAAGTTTCAAAGAGCTAGCACAAACCGTGTTTGATTTAGAGTTCCAACTACATGTATCCATATAGGAGAAAACAGAGTGAAACCTAAACATGAAAACGGTTATTGCAAAGGAACGGTTTAACCTAGAAGAACGAAATTTGGTGAGCCAAGTGGGATTGGTGTACTGATCATTAAATAGAAGTATCATCAAGATTGGGTGAAAAAAATGTTTGCTGAGATTTCAGGAAACTCGTAGATTTTGGAAGCTTGGCAACCCCTTTCAATGAAAGGGATTTCTCGTAAGTCTCTGATTGGGGCTACTTCAATAGCACACAAAACATAGCGATAGAACTTGGAACTACATTATTGTGCCAAGTCTCAAAGAGCTAGCACAAACCGTGTTTGATTTAGAGTTCCAACTACATGTATCCATATAGGAGAAAACAGAGTGAAACCTAAACATGAAAACGGTTACTGCAAAGGAACGGTTTAACCTAGAAGAACGAAATTTAGTGAGCCAAGTGGGATTCATGTACTGATCACTACCTGCAAGTATCATCAAGATTGGGTGAAAAAATGTTTGCTGAGATTTCAGGAAACTCGCAGTTTTTTGGAAGCTTGGCAACCCCTTTCAATGAAAGGGATTCTCGTCAGTCTCTGCTTGGGGCTACTTCAATAGCACACAAACCATAGTGATAGAACTTGGAACTACATTATTGTGCCAAATTTCAAAGAGCTAGCACAAACCGTGTTTGATTTAGATTTCCAACTACACGTATCTATATAGGAGAAAACAGAGTGAAACCTAAACATGAAAACGGTTACTGCAAAGGAACGATTTAACCTAGAAGAACGAAATTTGGTGAGCCAAGTGGGATTGGTGTCCTGATCATTAAATGGAAGTATCATCAAGATTGGGTGAAAAAAATATTTGCTGAAATTTCAGGAAACTCGTAGTTTTTTGGAACCTTGGCAACCCCTTTCAATGAAAGGGATTATCGTCAGTCCCTGCTTTGGGCTACTTCAATAGCACACAAACCATATCGATAGAACTTGGAACTACATTATTGTGCCAAGTTTCAAAGAGCTAGCACAAACCGTGTTTGATATAGAGTTCCAACTACATGTATCCATATAGGAGAAAACAGAGTGAAACCTAAACATGAAAACGGTTACTGCAAAGGAAAGGTTTAACCTAGAAGAACGAAATTTGGTGAGCCAAGTGGGATTGGTGTACTGATCATTAAAAGGAAGTATCATCAAGACTGGGTGAAAAAATGTTTGCTGAGATTTCAGGAAACTCGCAGTTTTTGGAAGCCTGGCAACCCCTTTTAATGAAAGGGATTCTCGTCAGTCTCTGCTTGGGGCTACTTCAATAGCACACAAAACCTAGCGATAGAACTTGAAACTACATTATTGTGCCAAGTTTCAAAGAGCTAGCACAAACCGTGTTTGATTTAGAGTTCCAACTACATGTATCCATATAGGAGAAAACAGAGTGAAACCTAAGCATGAAACGGTTACTGCAAAGGAACGGTTTAACCTAGAAGAACGAAATTTGGTGAGCCAAGTGGGATTGGTGTACTGATCATTAAATGGAAGTATCATCAAGACTGGGTGAAATAATGTTTGCTGAGATTTCAGGAAACTCGCAGTTTTTTGGAAGCCTCCAACCCCTTTCAATGAAAGGGATTCACGTCAGTCTCTGCTTGGGGCTACTTCAATAGCACACAAACCATAGCGATAGAACTTGGAAGTACATTATTGTGCCAAGTTTCAAAGAGCTAGCACAAACCGTGTTTGATTTAGAGTTCCAACTACATGTATCCATATAGGAGAAAACAGAGTGAAACCTAAACATGAAAACGGTTACTGCAAAGGAACGGTTTAACCAAGAAGAACGAAATTTGGTGAGCCAAGTGGGATTCGTGTACTGATCACTACCTGCAAGTATCATCAAGATTGGGTGAAAAAATGTTTGCTGAGATTTCAGGAAACTCGTAGTTTTTTGGAAGCTTGATAACCCCTTTCGATGAAAGGGATTCTCGTCAGTCTCTGCTTGGGGCTACTTCAAAAGCACACAAATCATAGCGACAGAACTTGGAACTACATTATTGTGCCAAGTTTCAAAGAGCTAGCACAAACCGTGTTTGATTTAGAGTTCCAACTACATGTATCCATATAGGAGAAAACAGAGTGAAACCTAAACATGAAAACGGTTACTGCAAAGGAAAGGTTTAACCTAGAAGAACGAAATTTAGTGAGCCAAGTGGGATTCATGTACTGATCACTACCTGCAAGTATCATCAAGATTGGGTGAAAAAATGTTTGCTGAGATTTCAGGAAACTCGCAGTTTTTTGGAAGCCTCCAACCACTTTCAATGAAAGTGATTCTCGTCAGTCTCTGCTTGGGGCTACTTCAATAGCACACAAACCATAGCGATAGAACTTGGAACTACATTATTGTGCCAAGTTTCAAAGAGCTAGCACAAACCGTGTTTGATTTAGCGTTCCAACTACATGTATCCATATAGGAGAAAACAGAGTGAAACCTAAGCATGAAAACGGTTACTGCAAAGGAACGGTTTAACCTAGAAGAACGAAATTTGGTGAGCCAAGTGGGATTGGTGTACTGATCATTAAATGGAAGTATCATCAAGACTGGGTGAAATAATGTTTGCTGAGATTTCAGGAAACTCGCAGTTTTTTGGAAGCCTCCAACCCCTTTCAATGAAAGGGATTCTCGTCAGTCTCTGCTTGGGGCTACTTCAATAGCACACAAACCATAGCGATAGAACTTGGAAGTACATTATTGTGCCAAGTTTCAAAGAGCTAGCACAAACCGTGTTTGATTTAGAGTTCCAACTACATGTATCCATATAGGAGAAAACAGAGTGAAACCTAAACATGAAAACGGTTACTGCAAAGGAACGGTTTAACCAAGAAGAACGAAATTTGGTGAGCCAAGTGGGATTCGTGTACTGATCACTACCTGCAAGTATCATCAAGATTGGGTGAAAAAATGTTTGCTGAGATTTCAGGAAACTCGTAGTTTTTTGGAAGCTTGATAACCCCTTTCAATGAAAGGGATTCTCGTCAGTCTCTGCTTGGGGCTACTTCAAAAGCACACAAATCATAGCGACAGAACTTGGAACTACATTATTGTGCCAAGTTTCAAAGAGCTAGCACAAACCGTGTTTGATTTAGAGTTCCAACTACATGTATCCATATAGGAGAAAACAGAGTGAAACCTAAACATGAAAACGGTTACTGCAAAGGAAAGGTTTAACCTAGAAGAACGAAATTTAGTGAGCCAAGTGGGATTCATGTACTCATCACTACCTGCAAGTATCATCAAGATTGGGTGAAAAAATGTTTGCTGAGATTTCAGGAAACTCGCAGTTTTTTGGAAGCCTCCAACCACTTTCAATGAAAGTGATTCTCGTCAGTCTCTGCTTGGGGCTACTTCAATAGCACACAAACCATAGCGATAGAACTTGGAACTACATTATTGTGCCAAGTTTCAAAGAGCTAGCACAAACCGTGTTTGATTTAGAGTTCCAACTACATGTATTCATATAGGAGAAAACAGAGTGAAATCTAAAGAAGAAAACGGTTACTGCAAAGGAACGGTTTAACCTAGAAGAACGAAATTTGGTGAGCCAAGTGGGATTGGTGTCCTGATCATTAAATGGAAGTATCATCAAGATTGGGTGAAAAAATGTTTGCTGAAATTTCAGGAAACTCGTAGTTTTTTGGAACCTTGGCAACCCCTTTCAATGAAAGGGATTATCGTCAGTCTCTGCTTTGGGCTACTTCAATAGCACACAAACCATATCGATAGAACTTGGAACTACATTATTGTGCCAAGTTTCAAAGAGCTAGCACAAACCGTGTTTGATTTAGAGTTCCAACTACATGTATCCATATAGGAGAAAACAGAGTGAAACCTAAACATGAAAACGGTTATTGCAAAGGAACGGTTTAACCTAGAAGAACGAAATTTGGTGAGCCAAGTGGGATTGGTGTACTGATCATTAAATAGAAGTATCATCAAGATTGGGTGAAAAAAATGTTTGCTGAGATTTCAGGAAACTCGTAGATTTTGGAAGCTTGGCAACCCCTTTCAATGAAAGGGATTCTCGTAAGTCTCTGATTGGGGCTACTTCAATAGCACACAAAACATAGCGATAGAACTTGGAACTACATTATTGTGCCAAGTCTCAAAGAGCTAGCACAAACCGTGTTTGATTTAGAGTTCCAACTACATGTATCCATATAGGAGAAAACAGAGTGAAACCTAAACATGAAAACGGTTACTGCAAAGGAACGGTTTAACCTAGAAGAACGAAATTTAGTGAGCCAAGTGGGATTCATGTACTGATCACTACCTGCAAGTATCATCAAGATTGGGTGAAAAAATGTTTGCTGAGATTTCAGGAAACTCGCAGTTTTTTGGAAGCTTGGCAACCCCTTTCAATGAAAGGGATTCTCGTCAGTCTCTGCTTGGGGCTACTTCAATAGCATACAAACCATAGTGATAGAACTTGGAACTACATTATTGTGCCAAATTTCAAAGAGCTAGCACAAACCGTGTTTGATTTAGATTTCCAACTACACGTATCTATATAGGAGAAAACAGAGTGAAACCTAAACATGAAAACGGTTACTGCAAAGGAACGATTTAACCTAGAAGAACGAAATTTGGTGAGCCAAGTGGGATTGGTGTCCTGATCATTAAATGGAAGTATCATCAAGATTGGGTGAAAAAATGTTTGCTGAAATTTCAGGAAACTCGTAGTTTTTTGGAACCTTGGCAACCCCTTTCAATGAAAGGGATTATCGTGAGTCCCTGCTTTGGGCTACTTCAATAGCACACAAACCATATCGATAGAACTTGGAACTACATTATTGTGCCAAGTTTCAAAGAGCTAGCACAAACCGTGTTTGATATAGAGTTCCAACTACATGTATCCATATAGGAGAAAACAGAGTGAAACCTAAACATGAAAACGGTTACTGCAAAGGAAAGGTTTAACCTAGAAGAACGAAATTTGGTGAGCCAAGTGGGATTGGTGTACTGATCATTAAAAGGAAGTATCATCAAGACTGGGTGAAAAAATGTTTGCTGAGATTTCAGGAAACTCGCAGTTTTTTGGAAGCCTGGCAACCCCTTTTAATGAAAGGGATTCTCGTCAGTCTCTGCTTGGGGCTACTTCAATAGCACACAAACCCTAGCGATAGAACTTGAAACTACATTATTGTGCCAAGTTTCAAAGAGCTAGCACAAACCGTGTTTGATTTAGAGTTCCAACTACATGTATCCATATAGGAGAAAACAGAGTGAAACCTAAGCATGAAAACGGTTACTGCAAAGGAACGGTTTAACCTAGAAGAACGAAATTTGGTGAGCCAAGTGGGATTGGTGTACTGATCATTAAATGGAAGTATCATCAAGACTGGGTGAAATAATGTTTGCTGAGATTTCAGGAAACTCGCAGTTTTTTGGAAGCCTCCAACCCCTGTCAATGAAAGGGATTCTCGTCAGTCTCTGCTTGGGGCTACTTCAATAGCACACAAACCATAGCGATAGAACTTGGAAGTACATTATTGTGCCAATTTTCAAAGAGCTAGCACAAACCGTGTTTGATTTAGAGTTCCAACTACATGTATCCATATAGGAGAAAACAGAGTGAAACCTAAACATGAAAACGGTTACTGCAAAGGAACGGTTTAACCAAGAAGAACGAAATTTGGTGAGCCAAGTGGGATTCGTGTACTGATCACTACCTGCAAGTATCATCAAGATTGGGTGAAAAAATGTTTGCTGAGATTTCAGGAAACTCGTAGTTTTTTGGAAGCTTGATAACCCCTTTCAATGAAAGGGATTCTCGTCAGTCTCTGCTTGGGGCTACTTCAAAAGCACACAAATCATAGTGACAGAACTTGGAACTACATTATTGTGCCAAGTTTCAAAGAGCTAGCACAAACCGTGTTTGATTTAGAGTTCCAACTACATGTATCCATATAGGAGAAAACAGAGTGAAACCTAAACATGAAAACGGTTACTGCAAAGGAAAGGTTTAACCTAGAAGAACGAAATTTAGTGAGCCAAGTGGGATTCATGTACTGATCACTACCTGCAAGTATCATCAAGATTGGGTGAAAAAATGTTTGCTGAGATTTCAGGAAACTCGCAGTTTTTTGGAAGCCTCCAACCACTTTCAATGAAAGTGATTCTCGTCAGTCTCTGCTTGGGGCTACTTCAATAGCACACAAACCATAGCGATAGAACTTGGAACTACATTATTGTGCCAAGTTTCAAAGAGCTAGCACAAACCGTGTTTGATTTAGAGTTCCAACTACATGTATCCATATAGGAGAAAACAGAGTGAAATCTAAAGAAGAAAAACGGTTCCTGCAAAGGAACGGTTTAACCTAGAAGAACGAAATTTGGTGAGCCAAGTGGGATTGGTGTCCTGATCATTAAATGGAAGTATCATCAAGATTGGGTGAAAAAATGTTTGCTGAAATTTCAGGAAACTCGTAGTTTTTTGGAACCTTGGCAACCCCTTTCAATGAAAGGGTTATCGTCAGTCTCTGCTTTGGGCTACTTCAATAGCACACAAACCATATCGATAGAACTTGGAACTACATTATTGTGCCAAGTTTCAAAGAGCTAGCACAAACCGTGTTTGATTTAGAGTTCCAACTACATGTATCCATATAGGAGAAAACAGAGTGAAACCTAAACATGAAAACGGTTATTGCAAAGGAACGGTTTAACCTAGAAGAACGAAATTTGGTGAGCCAAGTGGGATTGGTGTACTGATCATTAAATAGAAGTATCATCAAGATTGGGTGAAAAAAATGTTTGCTGAGATTTCAGGAAACTCGTAGATTTTGGAAGCTTGGCAACCCCTTTCAATGAAAGGGATTCTCGTAAGTCTCTGATTGGGGCTACTTCAATAGCACACAAAACATAGCGATAGAACTTGGAACTACATTATTGTGCCAAGTCTCAAAGAGCTAGCACAAACCGTGTTTGATTTAGAGTTCCAACTACATGTATCCATATAGGAGAAAACAGAGTGAAACCTAAACATGAAAACGGTTACTGCAAAGGAACGGTTTAACCTAGAAGAACGAAATTTAGTGAGCCAAGTGGGATTCATGTACTGATCACTACCTGCAAGTATCATCAAGATTGGGTGAAAAAATGTTTGCTGAGATTTCAGGAAACTCGCAGTTTTTTGGAAGCTTGGCAACCCCTTTAAATGAAAGGGATTCTCGTCAGTCTCTGCTTGGGGCTACTTCAATAGCACACAAACCATAGTGATAGAACTTGGAACTACATTATTGTGCCAAATTTCAAAGAGCTAGCACAAACCGTGTTTGATTTAGATTTCCAACTACACGTATCTATATAGGAGAAAACAGAGTGAAACCTAAACATGAAAACGGTTACTGCAAAGGAACGATTTAACCTAGAGGAACGAAATTTGGTGAGCCAAGTGGGATTGGTGTCCTGATCATTAAATGGAAGTATCATCAAGATTGGGTGAAAAAATGTTTGCTGAAATTTCAGGAAACTCGTAGTTTTTTGGAACCTTGGCAACCCCTTTCAATGAAAGGGATTATCGTCAGTCCCTGCTTTGGGCTACTTCAATAGCACACAAACCATATCGATAGAACTTGGAACTACATTATTGTGCCAAGTTTCAAAGAGCTAGCACAAACCGTGTTTGATATAGAGTTCCAACTACATGTATCCATATAGGAGAAAACAGAGTGAAACCTAAACATGAAAACGGTTACTGCAAAGGAAAGGTTTAACCTAGAAGAACGAAATTTGGTGAGCCAAGTGGGATTGGTGTACTGATCATTAAAAGGAAGTATCATCAAGACTGGGTGAAAAAATGTTTGCTGAGATTTCAGGAAACTCGCAGTTTTTTGGAAGCCTGGCAACCCCTTTTAATGAAAGGGATTCTCGTCAGTCTCTGCTTGGGGCTACTTCAATAGCACACAAACCCTAGCGATAGAACTTGAAACTACATTATTGTGCCAAGTTTCAAAGAGCTAGCACAAACCGTGTTTGATTTAGAGTTCCAACTACATGTATCCATATAGGAGAAAACAGAGTGAAATCTAAAGAAGAAAACGGTTACTGCAAAGGAACGGTTTAACCTAGAAGAACGAAATTTGGTGAGCCAAGTGGGATTGGTGTCCTGATCATTAAATGGAAGTATCATCAAGATTGGGTGAAAAAATGTTTGTTGAAATTTCAGGAAACTCGTAGTTTTTTGGAACCTTGGCAACCCCTTTCAATGAAAGGGATTATCGTCAGTCTCTGCTTTGGGCTACTTCAATAGCACACAAACCATATCGATAGAACTTGGAACTACATTATTGTGCCAAGTTTCAAAGAGCTAGCACAAACCGTGTTTGATTTAGAGTTCCAACTACATGTATCCATATAGGAGAAAACAGAGTGAAACCTAAACATGAAAACGGTTATTGCAAAGGAACGGTTTAACCTAGAAGAACGAAATTTGGTGAGCCAAGTGGGATTGGTGTACTGATCATTAAATAGAAGTATCATCAAGATTGGGTGAAAAAATGTTTGCTGAGATTTCAGGAAACTCGTAGATTTTGGAAGCTTGGCAACCCCTTTCAATGAAAGGGATTCTCGTAAGTCTCTGATTGGGGCTACTTCAATAGCACACAAAACATAGCGATAGAACTTGGAACTACATTATTGTGCCAAGTCTCAAAGAGCTAGCACAAACCGTGTTTGATTTAGAGTTCCAACTACATGTATCCATATAGGAGAAAACAGAGTGAAACCTAAACATGAAAACGGTTACTGCAAAGGAACGGTTTAACCTAGAAGAACGAAATTTAGTGAGCCAAGTGGGATTCATGTACTGATCACTACCTGCAAGTATCATCAAGATTGGGTGAAAAAATGTTTGCTGAGATTTCAGGAAACTCGCAGTTTTTTGAAGCTTGGCAACCCCTTTCAATGAAAGGGATTCTCGTCAGTCTCTGCTTGGGGCTACTTCAATAGCACACAAACCATAGTGATAGAACTTGGAACTACATTATTGTGCCAAATTTCAAAGAGCTAGCACAAACCGTGTTTGATTTAGATTTCCAACTACACGTATCTATATAGGAGAAAACAGAGTGAAACCTAAACATGAAAACGGTTACTGCAAAGGAACGATTTAACCTAGAAGAACGAAATTTGGTGAGCCAAATGGGATTGGTGTCCTGATCATTAAATGGAAGTATCATCAAGATTGGGTGAAAAATGTTTGCTGAAATTTCAGGAAACTCGTAGTTTTTTGGAACCTTGGCAACCCCTTTCAATGAAAGGGATTATCGTCAGTCCCTGCTTTGGGCTACTTCAATAGCACACAAACCATATCGATAGAACTTGGAACTACATTATTGTGCCAAGTTTCAAAGAGCTAGCACAAACCGTGTTTGATATAGAGTTCCAACTACATGTATCCATATAGGAGAAAACAGAGTGAAACCTAAACATGAAAACGGTTACTGCAAAGGAAAGGTTTAACCTAGAAGAACGAAATTTGGTGAGCCAAGTGGGATTGGTGTACTGATCATTAAAAGGAAGTATCATCAAGACTGGGTGAAAAAATGTTTGCTGAGATTTCAGGAAACTCGCAGTTTTTTGGAAGCCTGGCAACCCCTTTTAATGAAAGGGATTCTCGTCAGTCTCTGCTTGGGGCTACTTCAATAGCACACAAACCCTAGCGATAGAACTTGAAACTACATTATTGTGCCAAGTTTCAAAGAGCTAGCACAAACCGTGTTTGATTTAGAGTTCCAACTACAGGTATCCATATAGGAGAAAACAGAGTGAAACCTAAGCATGAAAACGGTTACTGCAAAGGAACGGTTTAACCTAGAAGAACGAAATTTGGTGAGCCAAGTGGGATTGGTGTACTGATCATTAAATGGAAGTATCATCAAGACTGGGTGAAATAATGTTTGCTGAGATTTCAGGAAACTCGCAGTTTTTTGGAAGCCTCCAACCCCTTTCAATGAAAGGGATTCTCGTCAGTCTCTGCTTGGGGCTACTTCAATAGCACACAAACCATAGCGATAGAACTTGGAAGTACATTATTGTGCCAAGTTTCAAAGAGCTAGCACAAACCGTGTTTGATTTAGAGTTCCAACTACATGTATCCATATAGGAGAAAACAGAGTGAAACCTAAACATGAAAACGGTTACTGCAAAGGAACGGTTTAACCAAGAAGAACGAAATTTGGTGAGCCAAGTGGGATTCGTGTACTGATCACTACCTGCAAGTATCATCAAGATTGGGTGAAAAAATGTTTGCTGAGATTTCAGGAAACTCGTAGTTTTTTGGAAGCTTGATAACCCCTTTCAATGAAAGGGATTCTCGTCAGTCTCTGCTTGGGGCTACTTCAAAAGCACACAAATCATAGCGACAGAACTTGGAACTACATTATTGTGCCAAGTTTCAAAGAGCTAGCACAAACCGTGTTTGATTTAGAGTTCCAACTACATGTATCCATATAGGAGAAAACAGAGTGAAACCTAAACATGAAAACGGTTACTGCAAAGGAAAGGTTTAACCTAGAAGAACGAAATTTAGTGAGCCAAGTGGGATTCATGTACTGATCACTACCTGCAAGTATCATCAAGATTGGGTGAAAAAATGTTTGCTGAGATTTCAGGAAACTCGCAGTTTTTTGGAAGCCTCCAACCACTTTCAATGAAAGTGATTCTCGTCAGTCTCTGCTTGGGGCTACTTCAATAGCACACAAACCATAGCGATAGAACTTGGAACTACATTATTGTGCCAAGTTTCAAAGAGCTAGCACAAACCGTGTTTGATTTAGAGTTCCAACTACATGTATCCATATAGGAGAAAACAGAGTGAAACCTAAGCATGAAAACGGTTACTGCAAAGGAACGGTTTAACCTAGAAGAACGAAATTTGGTGAGCCAAGTGGGATTGGTGTACTGATCATTAAATGGAAGTATCATCAAGACTGGGTGAAATAATGTTTGCTGAGATTTCAGGAAACTCGCAGTTTTTTGGAAGCCTCCAACCCCTTTCAATGAAAGGGATTCTCGTCAGTCTCTGCTTGGGGCTACTTCAATAGCACACAAACCATAGCGATAGAACTTGGAAGTACATTATTGTGCCAAGTTTCAAAGAGCTAGCACAAACCGTGTTTGATTTAGAGTTCCAACTACATGTATCCATATAGGAGAAAACAGAGTGAAACCTAAACATGAAAACGGTTACTGCAAAGGAACGGTTTAACCAAGAAGAACGAAATTTGGTGAGCCAAGTGGGATTCGTGTACTGATCACTACCTGCAAGTATCATCAAGATTGGGTGAAAAAATGTTTGCTGAGATTTCAGGAAACTCGTAGTTTTTTGGAAGCTTGATAACCCCTTTCAATGAAAGGGATTCTCGTCAGTCTCTGCTTGGGGCTACTTCAAAAGCACACAAATCATAGCGACAGAACTTGGAACTACATTATTGTGCCAAGTTTCAAAGAGCTAGCACAAACCGTGTTTGATTTAGAGTTCCAACTACATGTATCCATATAGGAGAAAACAGAGTGAAACCTAAACATGAAAACGGTTACTGCAAAGGAAAGGTTTAACCTAGAAGAACGAAATTTAGTGAGCCAAGTGGGATTCATGTACTGATCACTACCTGCAAGTATCATCAAGATTGGGTGAAAAAATGTTTGCTGAGATTTCAGGAAACTCGCAGTTTTTGGAAGCCTCCAACCACTTTCAATGAAAGTGATTCTCGTCAGTCTCTGCTTGGGGCTACTTCAATAGCACACAAACCATAGCGATAGAACTTGGAACTACATTATTGTGCCAAGTTTCAAAGAGCTAGCACAAACCGTGTTTGATTTAGAGTTCCAACTACATGTATCCATATAGGAGAAAACAGAGTGAAATCTAAAGAAGAAAACGGTTACTGCAAAGGAACGGTTTAACCTAGAAGAACGAAATTTGGTGAGCCAAGTGGGATTGGTGTCCTGATCATTAAATGGAAGTATCATCAAGATTGGGTGAAAAAATGTTTCTGAAATTTCAGGAAACTCGTAGTTTTTTGGAACCTTGGCAACCCCTTTCAATGAAAGGGATTATCGTCAGTCTCTGCTTTGGGCTACTTCAATAGCACACAAACCATATCGATAGAACTTGGAACTACATTATTGTGCCAAGTTTCAAAGAGCTAGCACAAACCGTGTTTGATTTAGAGTTCCAACTACATGTATCCATATAGGAGAAAACAGAGTGAAACCTAAACATGAAAACGGTTATTGCAAAGGAACGGTTTAACCTAGAAGAACGAAATTTGGTGAGCCAAGTGGGATTGGTGTACTGATCATTAAATAGAAGTATCATCAAGATTGGGTGAAAAAAATGTTTGCTGAGATTTCAGGAAACTCGTAGATTTTGGAAGCTTGGCAACCCCTTTCAATGAAAGGGATTCTCGTAAGTCTCTGCTTGGGGCTACTTCAATAGCACACAAAACATAGCGATAGAACTTGGAACTACATTATTGTGCCAAGTCTCAAAGAGCTAGCACAAACCGTGTTTGATTTAGAGTTCCAACTACATGTATCCATATAGGAGAAAACAGAGTGAAACCTAAACATGAAAACGGTTACTGCAAAGGAACGGTTTAACCTAGAAGAACGAAATTTAGTGAGCCAAGTGGGATTCATGTACTGATCACTACCTGCAAGTATCATCAAGATTGGGTGAAAAAATGTTTGCTGAGATTACAGGAAACTCGCAGTTTTTTGGAAGCTTGGCAACCCCTTTCAATGAAAGGGATTCTCGTCAGTCTCTGCTTGGGGCTACTTCAATAGCACACAAACCATAGTGATAGAACTTGGAACTACATTATTGTGCCAAATTTCAAAGAGCTAGCACAAACCGTGATTGATTTAGATTTCCAACTACACGTATCTATATAGGAGAAAACAGAGTGAAACCTAAACATGAAAACGGTTACTGCAAAGGAACGATTTAACCTAGAAGAACGAAATTTGGTGAGCCAAGTGGGATTGGTGTCCTGATCATTAAATGGAAGTATCATCAAGATTGCGTGAAAAAATGTTTGCTGAAATTTCAGGAAACTCGTAGTTTTTTGGAACCTTGGCAACCCCTTTCAATGAAAGGGATTATCGTCAGTCCCTGCTTTGGGCTACTTCAATAGCACACAAACCATATCGATAGAACTTGGAACTACATTATTGTGCCAAGTTTCAAAGAGCTAGCACAAACCGTGTTTGATATAGAGTTCCAACTACATGTATCCATATAGGAGAAAACAGAGTGAAACCTAAACATGAAAACGGTTACTGCAAAGGAAAGGTTTAACCTAGAAGAACGAAATTTGGTGAGCCAAGTGGGATTGGTGTACTGATCATTAAAAGGAAGTATCATCAAGACTGGGTGAAAAAATGTTTGCTGAGATTTCAGGAAACTCGCAGTTTTTTGGAAGCCTGGCAACCCCTTTTAATGAAAGGGATTCTCGTCAGTCTCTGCTTGGGAATACTTCAATAGCACACAAACCCTAGCGATAGAACTTGAAACTACATTATTGTGCCAAGTTTCAAAGAGCTAGCACAAACCGTGTTTGATTTAGAGTTCCAACTACATGTATCCATATAGGAGAAAACAGAGTGAAACCTAAGCATGAAAACGGTTACTGCAAAGGAACGGTTTAACCTAGAAGAACGAAATTTGGTGAGCCAAGTGGGATTGGTGTACTGATCATTAAATGGAAGTATCATCAAGACTGGGTGAAATAATGTTTGCTGAGATTTCAGGAAACTCGCAGTTTTTTGGAAGCCTCCAACCCCTTTCAATGAAAGGGATTCTCGTCAGTCTCTGCTTGGGGCTACTTCAATAGCACACAAACCATAGCGATAGAACTTGGAAGTACATTATTGTGCCAAGTTTCAAAGAGCTAGCACAAACCGTGTTTGATTTAGAGTTCCAACTACATGTATCCATATAGGAGAAAACAGAGTGAAACCTAAACATGAAAACGGTTACTGCAAAGGAAAGGTTTAACCAAGAAGAACGAAATTTGGTGAGCCAAGTGGGATTCGTGTACTGATCACTACCTGCAAGTATCATCAAGATTGGGTGAAAAAATGTTTGCTGAGATTTCAGGAAACTCGTAGTTTTTTGGAAGCTTGATAACCCCTTTCAATGAAAGGGATTCTCGTCAGTCTCTGCTTGGGGCTACTTCAAAAGCACACAAGTCATAGCGACAGAACTTGGAACTACATTATTGTGCCAAGTTTCAAAGAGCTAGCACAAACCGTGTTTGATTTAGAGTTCCAACTACATGTATCCATATAGGAGAAAACAGAGTGAAACCTAAACATGAAAACGGTTACTGCAAAGGAAAGGTTTAACCTAGAAGAACGAAATTTAGTGAGCCAAGTGGGATTCATGTACTGATCACTACCTGCAAGTATCATCAAGATTGGGTGAAAAAATGTTTGCTGAGATTTCAGGAAACTCGCAGTTTTTTGGAAGCCTCCAACCACTTTCAATGAAAGTGATTCTCGTCAGTCTCTGCTTGGGGCTACTTCAATAGCACACAAACCATAGCGATAGAACTTGGAACTACATTATTGTGCCAAGTTTCAAAGAGCTAGCACAAACCGTGTTTGATTTAGAGTTCCAACTACATGTATCCATATAGGAGAAAACAGAGTGAAACCTAAACATGAAAACGGTTACTGCAAAGGAACGGTTTAACCTAGAAGAACGAAATTTAGTGAGCCAAGTGAGATTCGTGTACTGATCACTACCTGCAAGTATCATCAAGATTGGGTGAAAAATTGTTTGCTGAGATTTCAGGAAACTCGCAGTTTTTTGGAAGCCTGGCAACCCCTTTCAATGAAAGGGATTCTCGTCAGTCTCTGCTTGGGGCTACTTCAATAGCACACAAACCATAGGGATAGAACTTGGAACTACATTATTGTGCCAAGTTTCAAAGAGCTAGCACAAACCGTGTTTGATTTAGAGTTCCAACTACATGTATCCATATAGGAGAAAACAGAGTGAAACCTAAACATGAAAACGGTTACTGCAAAGGAACGGTTTAACCTAGAAGAACGAAATTTGGTGAGCCAAGTGTGATTGGTGTACTGATCATTAAATGGGAGAATCATCAAGATTGGGTGAAAAAATGTTTGCTGAGATTTCAGGAAACTCGCAGTTTTTTGGAAGCCTCCAACCCATTTCAATGAAAGTGATTCTCGTCAGTCTCTGCTTGGGGCTACTTCAATACCACACAAACCATAGCGATAGAACTTGGAACTACATTATTGTGCCAAGTTTCAACGAGCTAGCATAAACCGTTTTTGATTTAGAGTTCCAACTACATGTATCCATATAGGAGAAAACAGAGTGAAACCTAAACATGAAAACGGTTACTGCAAAGGAACGGTTTAACCTAGAAGAATGAAATTTAGTGAGCCAAGTGGGATTCGTGTACTGATCACTACCTGCAAGTATCATCAAGATTTTGTGAAAAAATGTTTGCTGAGATTTCAGGAAACTCGCAGTTTTTTGGAAGCTTGGCAACCCCTTTCAATGAAAGAGATTCTCGTCAGTCTCTGCTTGGGGCTACTTCAATAGCACACAAACCATAGCGATAGAACTTGGAACTACATTATTGTGCCAAGTTTCAAAGTGCTAGCACAAACCGTGTTTGATTTAGAGTTCCAACTACATGTATCCATAAAAGGAGAAAACAGAGTGAAACCTAAACTTGAAAACGGTTACTGCAAAGGAACGGTTTAACCTAGAAGAACGAAATTTCTTGAGCTAAGTGGGATTGGTGTACTGATCACTACCTGCAAGTATCATCAAGATTCGGTGAAAAAATGTTTGCTGAGATTTCAGGAAACTCGCAGTTTTTTGGAAGCCTGGCAACCCCTTTCTATGAAAGGGATTCTCATCAGTCTCTGCTTGGGGCTACTTCAATAGCACACAAACCATACCGATAGAACTTGGAACTACAGTATTGTGTCAAGTTTCAAAGAGCTAGACAAACCGAGTTTGATTTAGAGTTCCAACTACATGTATCCATATAGGGGAAAACAGAGTGAAACCTAAACATGAAAACGGTTACTGCAGAGGAACGGTTTAACCTAGAAGAACGAAATTTGGTGAACCAAGTGTGATTGGTGTACTGATCATTAAATGGGAGTATCATCAAGATTGGGTGAAAAAATGTTTGCTGAGATTTCAGGAAACTCGCAGTTTTTTGGAAGCCAGGCAACCCCTTTCTATGGAAAGGATTCTCGTCAGTCTCTGCTAGGGGCAACTTCAATAGCACACAAACCATATCGATAGAACTTGGAACTACATTATTGTGTCAAGTTTCAAAGAGCTAGCACAAACCGTGTTTGATTTAGAGTTCCAACTACATGTATCCATATAGGAGAAAACAGAGTGATACCTAAACATGAAAACGGTTACTGCAAAGGAACGGTTTAACCTAGAAGAACGAAATTTGGTGAGCCAAGTGTGATTGGTGTACTGATCATTAAATGGGAGTATCATCAAGATTGGGTGAAAAAATGTTTGCTGAGATTTCAGGAAACTCGCAATTTTTTGGAAGCCTCCAACCCATTTCAATGAAAGTGATTCTCGTCAGTCTCTGCTTGGGGCTACTTCAATAGCACACAAACCATAGCGATAGAACTTGGAACTACATTATTGTGCCAAGTTTCAACGAGCTAGCACAAACCGTTTTTGATTTAGAGTTCCAACTACATGTATCCATATAGGAGAAAACTGAGTGAAACCTAAACATGAAAACGGTTACTGCAAAGGAACGGTTTAAACTAGAAGAACGAAATTTGGTGAGCCAAGTGCGATTGGTGTACTGATCACTACCTGCAAGTATCATCAAGATTGGGTGAAAAAATATTTGCTGAGATTTCAGGAAACTCGCAGTTTTTTGGAAGCTTGGCAACCCCTTTCAATGAAAGAGATTCTCGTCAGTCTCTGCTTGGGGCTACTTCAATAGCACACAAACCATAGCGATAGAACTTGGAACTACATTATTGTGCCAAGTTTCAAAGAGCTAGCACAAACCGTGTTTGATTTAGAGTTCCAACTACATGTATCTATATAGGAGAAAACAGAGTGAAACCTAAACATGAAAACGGTTACTGCAAAGGAACGGTTTAACCTAGAAGAACGAAATTTAGTGAGCCAAGTGGGATTCGTGTACTGATCACTACCTGCAAGTATCATCAAGATTGGGTGAAAAAGTGTTTGCTGAGATTTCAGGAAACTCGCAGGTTTTTGGAAGCCTGGCAACCCCTTTCAATGAAAGGGATTCTCGTCAGTCTCTGCTTGGGGCTACTTCAATAGCACACAAACCATAGCCATAGAACTTGGAACTACATTATTGTGCCAAGTTTCAAAGAGCTAGCACAAACCGTGTTTGATTTAGAGTTCCAACTACATGTATCCATATAGGAGAAAACAGAGTGAAACCTAAACTTGAAAACGGTTACTGCAAAGGAACGGTTTAACCTAGAAGAACGAAATTTAGTGAGCCAACTGGGATTCGTGTATTGATCACTACCTCCAAGTATCATCAAGATTGGGTGAAAAAATGTTTGCTGAGATTTCAGGAAACTCGTAGTTTTTTGGAAGCTTGCCAACAGCTTTCAATGAAAGTGATTCTCGTCAGTCTCTGCTTGGGGCTACTTCAATAGCACACAAACCATAGCGATAGAACTTGGAACTACATTATTGTGCCAAGTTTCAACGAGCTAGCACAAACCGTTTTTGATTAAGAGTTCCAAATACATGTATCCATATAGGAGAAAACAGAGTGAAACCTAAACATGAAAACGGTTACTGCAAAGGAACGGTTTAACCTAGAAGAACGAAATTTGGTGAGCCAAGTGCGATTGGTGTACTGATCATAAAATGGAAGTATCATCAAGATTGGGTGAAAAAATATTTGCTGAGATTTCAGGAAACTCGCAGTTTTTTGGAAGCTTGGCAACAGCTTTCAATGAAAGTGATTCTCGTCAGTCTCTGCTTGGGGCTACTTCAATAGCACACAAACCATAGGTACAGATCTTGGAACTACATTATTGTGTCAAGTTTCAAAGAGCTAGCACAAACCGTGTTTGACTTAGAGTTCCAACTACTTGTATCCATATAGGAGAAAACAGAGTGAAACCTAAACATGAAAACGGTTACTGCAAAGGAACTGTTTAACCTAGAAGAACGAAATTTAGTGAGCCAAGTGGGATTCGTGTACTGATCACTACCTGCAAGTATCATCAAGATTGGGTGAAAAAATGTTTGCTGAGATTTCAGGAAACTCGCAGTTTTTTGGAAGCCTGGCAACCCCTTTCTATGAAAGGGATTCTCGTCAGTCTCTGCTTGGGGCTACTTCAATAGCACACAAACCATCGCGATAGAACTTGGAACTACATTATTGTGCCAAGTTTCAAAGAGCTAGCACAAACCGTGTTTGATTGAGAGTTCCAACTACATGTATCCATATAGGAGAAAACAGAGTGAAACCTAAACATGAAAACGGTTACTGCAAAGGAACGGTTTAACCTAGAAGAACGAAATTTGGTGAGCCAAGTGTGATTGGTGTACTGATCATTAAATGGGAGTATCATCAAGATTGGGTGAAAAAACGTTTGCTGAGATTTCAGGAAACTCGCAGTTTTTTGGATGCCTGGCAACCTCTTTCAATGAAAGGGATCTCGTCAGTCTCTGCTTGGGGCTACTTCAATAGCACACAAACCATAGCGATAGAACTTGGAACTACATTATTGTGCCAAGTTTCAACGAGCTAGCACAAACCGTTTTTGATTTAGAGTTCCAACTACATGTATCCATATAGGAGAAAACAGAGTGAAACCTAAACATGAAAACGGTTACTGCAAAGGAACGGTTTAACCTAGAAGAACGAAATTTGGTGAGCCAAGTGGGATTCGTGTACTGATCACTACCTGCAAGTATCATCAAGATTGGGATAAAAAATGTTTGCTGAGATTTCAGGAAACTCGCAGTTTTTTGGAAGCTTGGCAACCCCTTTCAATGAAAGGGATTCTCGTCAGTCTCTGCTTGGGGCTACTTCAATAGCACACAAACCATAGCGATACAAATTGGAACTACATTATTGTGCCAAGTTTCAAAGAACTAGCACAAACCTTTTTTGATTTAGAGTTCCAACAACATGTATCCATATAGGAGAAAACAGAGTGAAATCTAAAATTGCAAACGGTTACTGCAAAGGAACTGTTTAACCTAGAAGAACGAAATATGGTGAGCCAATTGGGATTGGTGTACTGATCATTAAATGGAAGTATCATCAAGATTGGGTGAAAAAATGTTTGCTGAGATTTCAGGAAACTCGCAGTTTTTTGGAAGCTTGGCAACCTCTTTCAATGAAAGGGATTCTCGTCAGTCTCTGCTTGGGGCTACTTCAATAGCACACAAACCATAGCGATAGAACTTGGAACTACATTATTGTGCCAAGTTTCAAAGAGCTATCACAAACCTTTTTTGATTTAGAGTTCCAACTACATGTATCCATATAGGAGAAAACAGAGTGAAACCTAAACATGAAAACGGTTACTGCAAAGGAACGGTTTAACCTAGAAGAACGAAATTTAGTGAGCCAAGTGGGATTCGTGTACTGATCACTACCTGCAAGTATCATCAAGATTGGGTGAAAAAATGTTTGCTGGGATTTCAGGGAACTCGCAGTTTTTTGGAAGCTTGGCAACCCCTTTCAATGAAAGAGATTCTCCTCAGTCTCTGCTTGGGGCTACTTCAATAGCACACAAACCATAGCGACAGAACTTGGAACTACATTATTGTGCCAAGTTTCAAAGAGCTAGCACAAACCGTGTTTGATTTAGAGTTCCAACTACATGTATCTATATAGGAGAAAACAGAGTGAAACCTAAACATGAAAACGGTTACTGAAAGGAACGGTTTAACCTAGAAGAACGAAATTTAGTGAGCCAAGTGGGATTCGTGTACTGATCACTACCTGCAAGTGTCATCAAGATTGGGTGAAAAAATGTTTGCTGAGATTTCAGGAAACTCGCAGTTTTTTGGAAGCTTGGCAACCCCTTTCAATGAAAGAGATTCTCGTCAGTCTCTTCTTGTGGCTACTTCAATAGCACACAAACCATAGCGATAGAACTTGGAACTACATTATTCTGCCAAGTTTCAAAGAGCTAGCACAAACCGTGTTTGATTTAGACTTCCAACTACATGTATCTATATAGGAGAAAACAGAGTGAAACCTAAACTTGAAAACGGTTACTGCAAAGGAACGGTTTAACCTAGAAGAACGAAATTTATTGAGCCAAGTGGGATTCGTGTACTGATCACTACCTGCAAGTATCATCAAGATTGGGTGAAAAAATGTTTGCTGAGATTTCAGGAAACTCGTAGTTTTTTGGAAGCTTGGCAACCCCTTTCAATGAAAGTGATTCTCGTCAGTCTCTGCTTGGGGCTACTTCAATAGCACACAAACCATAGCGATAGAACTTTGAACTACATTATTGTGCCAAGTTTCAAAGAGCTAGCACAAACCGTGTTTGATTTAGAGTTCCAACTACATTTATCCATATAGGAGAAAACAGAGTGAAACCTAAACATGAAAACGGTTACTGCACAGGAACGGTTTAACCTAGAAGAACGAAATTTGGTGAGCCAAGTGCGATTGGTGTACTGATCATAAAATGGAAGTATCATCAAGATTTTGTGAAAAAATGTTTGCTGAGATTTCAGGAAACTCGCAGTTTTTTGGAAGCTTGGCAACCCCTTTCAATGAAAGGGATTCTCGTCAGTCTCTGCTTGGGGCTACTTCAATAGCACACAAACCATAGCGATAGAACTTTGAACTACATTATTGTGCCAAGTTTCAAAGAGCTAGCACAAACCGTGTTTGATTTAGAGTTCCAACTACATGTATCCATATAGGAGAAAACAGAGTGAAATCTAATATTGAAAACGGTTAATGCAAAGGAACGGTTTAACCTAGAAGTACGAAATTTGGTGAGCCAAGTGGGATTGGTGTACTGATCACTACCTGGAAGTATCATCAAGATTGGGTGAAAAAATGTTTGCTGAGATTTCAGGAAACTCGCAGTTTTTTGGAAGCTTGGCAACCTCTTTCAATGAAAGGGATTCTCGTCAGTCTCTGCTTGGGGCTACTTCAATAGCACACAAACCATAGCGATAGAACTTGTAACTACATTATTGTGCCAAGTTTCAAAGAGCTAGCACAAACCGTGTTTGATTTAGAGTTCCAACTACATGTATCCATACAGGAGAAAACAGAGTGAAATCTAATATTGAAAACGGTTAATGCAAAGGAACGGTTTAACCTAGAAGTACGAAATTTGGTGAGCCAAGTGGGATTGGTGTACTGATCACTACCTGGAAGTATCATCAAGATTGGGTGAAAAAATGTTTGCTGAGATTTCAGGAAACTCGCAGTTTTTTGGAAGCCTGGCAACCCCTTTCTATGAAAGGGATTCTCGTCAGTCTCTGCTTGGGGCTACTTCAATAGCACACAAACCATAGCGATAGAACTTGGAACTACAGTATTGTGTCAAGTTTCAAAGAGCTAGCACAAACCGTGTTTGATTTAGAGTTCCAAATACATGTATCCATATAGGAGAAAACAGAGTGAAACCTAAACATGAAAACGGTTACTGCAAAGGAACGGTTTAACCTAGAAGAACGAAATTTGGTGAGCCAACTGAGATTCGTGTACTGATCACTACTGCAAGTATCATCAAGATTGGGATAAAAAATGTTTGCTGAGATTTCAGGAAACTCGCAGTTTTTTGGAAGCCTGGCAACCCCTTTCTATGAAAAGGATTCTCGTCAGTCTCTGCTTGGGGCTACTTCAATAGCACACAAACCATAGCGATAGAACTTGGAACTACATTATTGTGCCAAGTTTCAAAGAGCTAGCACAAACCGTGTTTGATTTAGAGTTCCAACTACATGTATCCATATAGGAGAATACAGAGTGAAACCTAAACATGAAAACGGTTACTGCAAAGGAACGGTTTAACCTAGAAGAACGAAATTTGGTGAGCCAAGTGTGATTGGTGTTCTGATCATTAAATGGGAGTATCATCAAGATTGGGATAAAAAATGTTTGCTGAGATTTCAGGAAACTCGCAGTTTTTTGGAAGCTTGGCAACCCCTTTCAATGAAAGAGATTCTCGTCAGTCTCTGCTTGGGGCTACTTCAATAGCACACAAACCATAGCGACAGAACTTGGAACTACATTATTGTGCCACGTTTCAAAGAGCTAGCACAAACCGTGTTTGATTTAGAGTTCCAACTACATGTATCTATATAGGAGAAAACAGAGTGAAACCTAAACATGAAAACGGTTACTGAAAGGAACGGTTTAACCTAGAAGAACGAAATTTAGTGAGCCAAGTGGGATTCGTGTACTGATCACTACCTGCAAGTATCATCAAGATTGGGTGAAAAAATGTTTGCTGAGATTTCAGGAAACTCGCAGTTTTTTGGAAGCTTGGCAACCCTTTCAATGAAAGAGATTCTCGTCAGTCTCTGCTTGGGGCTACTTCAATAGCACACAAACCATAGTGACAGAACTTGGAACTACATTATTGTGCCAAGTTTCAAAGAGCTAGCACAAACCGTGTTTGATTTAGACTTCCAACTACATGTATCTATATAGGAGAAAACAGAGTGAAATCTAATATTGAAAACGGTTAATGCAAAGGAACGGTTTAACCTAGAAGTACGAAATTTGGTGAGCCAAGTGGGATTCGTGTAATGATCAATACCTGCAAGTATCATCAAGATTGGGTGAAAAAATGTTTGCTGAGATTTCAGGAAACTCGCAGTTTTTTGGAAGCTTGGCAACCTCTTTCAATGAAAGGGATTCTCGTCAGTCTCTGCTTGGGGCTACTTCAATAGCACACAAACCATAGCGATAGGACTTGTAACTACATTATTGTGCCAAGTTTCAAAGAGCGAGCACAAACCGTGTTTGATTTAGAGTTCCAACTACATGTATCCATATAGGAGAAAACAGAGTGAAATCTAATATTGAAAACGGTTAATGCAAAGGAACGGTTTAACCTAGAAGTACGAAATTTGGTGAGCCAAGTGGGATTGGTGTACTGATCACTACCTGGAAGTATCATCAAGATTGGGTGAAAAAATGTTTGCTGAGATTTCAGGAAACTCGCAGTTTTTTGGAAGCTTGGCAACCTCTTTCAATGAAAGGGATTCTCGTCAGTCTCTGCTTGGGGCTACTTCAATAGCACACAAACCATAGCGATAGAACTTGTAACTACATTATTGTGCCAAGTTTCAAAGAGCTAGCACAAACCGTGTTTGATTTAGAGTTCCAACTACATGTATCCATAAAGGAGAAAAGAGAGTGAAACCTAAACATGAAAACGGTTACTGCAAAGGAACGGTTTAACCTAGAAGAACGAAATTTAGTGAGCCAAGTGGGATTCGTGTACTGATCACTACCTGAAAGTATCATCAAGATTGGGTGAAAAAACGTTTGCTGAGATTTCAGGAAACTCGCAGTTTTTTGGATGCCTGGCAACCTCTTTCAATGAAAGGGATCTCGTCAGTCTCTGCTTGGGGCTACTTCAATAGCACACAAACCATAGCGATAGAACTTTGAACTACATTATTGTGCCAAGTTTCAAAGAGCTAGCACAAACCGTGTTTGATTTAGAGAGCCAACTACATGTATCTATATAGGAGAAAACAGAGTGAAACCTAAACTTGAAAACGGTTACTGCAAAGGAACGGTTTAACCTAGAAGAACGAAATTTAGTGAGCCAAGTGGGATTCGTGTACTGATAACTACCTGTAAGTATCATCAAGATTGGGTGAAAAAATGTTTGCTGAGATTTCAGGAAACTCGCAGTTTTTTGGAAGCTTGGCAACCCCTTTCAATGAAAGTGATTTTCGTAAGTCTCTGTTTGGTGCTACTTCAATAGCACACAAACCATAGCGATAGAACTTGGAACTACATTATTGTGCCAAGTTTCAAAGATCTAGCACAAACCGTGTTTGATTTAGAGTTCCAACTACATGTATCCATATAGGAGAAAACAGAGTGAAATCTAAAATTGAAAACGGTTACTGCAAAGGAACGGTTTAACCTAGAAGAACGAAATTTGGTGAGCCAATTGGGATTGGTGTACTGATCATTAAATGGAAGTATCATCAAGATTGGGTGAAAAAATGTTTGCTGAGATTTTAGGAAACTCGTAGTTTTTTGGAAGCTAGGCAACCCCTTTCAATTAAAGGGATTCTCGTCAGTCTCTGCTTGGGGCTACTTCAATAGCACACAAACCATAGCGATAGAACTTGGAACTACATTATTGTGCCAAGTTTCAAAGAGCTAGCACAAACCGTGTTTGATTTAGAGTTCCAACTACATGTATCCATATAGGAGAAAACAGAGTGAAACCTAAACATGAAAACGGTTACTGCAAAGGAACGGTTTAACCTAGAAGAACGAAATTTCTTGAGCTAAGTGGGATTGGTGTACTGATCACTACCTGCAAGTATCATCAAGATTCGGTGAAAAAATGTTTGCTGAGATTTCAGGAAACTCGCAGTTTTTTGGAAGCCTGGCAACCCCTTTCTTTAAAAGGGATTCTCGTCAGTCTCTGCTTGGGGCTACTTCAATAGCACACAAACCATAGCGATAGAACTTGGAACTACAGTATTGTGTCAAGTTTCAAAGAGCTAGCACAAACCGTGTTTGATTTAGAGTTCCAAATACATGTATCCATATAGGAGAAAACAGAGTGAAACCTAAACATGAAAACGGTTACCGCAAAGGAACGGTTTAACCTAGAAGAACGAAATTTGGTGAGCCAAGTGGGATTCGTGTACTGATCACTACCTGCAAGTATCATCAAGATTGGGTGAAAAAATGTTTGCTGAGATTTCAGGAAACTCGTAGTTTTTTGGAAGCTAGGCAACCCCTTTCAATGAAAGGGATTCTCGTCAGTCTCTGCTTAGGGCTACTTCAATAGCACACAAACCATAGCGATAGAACTTGGAACTACATTATTGTGCCAAGTTTCAAAGAGCTAGCACAAACCGTGTTTGATTTAGAGTTCCAACTACATGTATCCATATAGGAGAAAACAGAGTGAAACCTAAACATGAAAACGGTTACTGCAAAGGAACGGTTTAAACCTAGAAGAACGAAATTTGGTGAGCCAACTGAGATTCGTGTACTGATCACTACTGCAAGTATCATCAAGATTGGGATAAAAAATGTTTGTTGAGATTTCAGGAAACTCGCAGTTTTTTGGAAGCCTGGCAACCCCTTTCTATGAAAGGGATTCTCGTCAGTCTCTGCTTGGGGCTACTTCAATAGCACACAAACCATAGCGATAGAACTTGGAACTACATTATTGTGCCAAGTTTCAAAGAGCTAGCACAAACCGTGTTTGATTTAGAGTTCCAACTACATGTATCCATATAGGAGAAAACAGAGTGAAACCTAAACATGAAAACGGTTACTGCAAAGGAACGGTTTAACCTAGAAGAACGAAATTTGGTGAGCCAAGTGTGATTGGTGTTCTGATCATTAAATGGGAGTATCATCAAGATTGGGATAAAAAATGTTTGCTGAGATTTCAGGAAACTCGCAGTTTTTTGGAAGCTTGGCAACCCCTTTCAATGAAAGGGATTCTCGTCAGTCTCTGCTTGGGGCTACTTCAATAGCACACAAACCATAGCGATAGAACTTGTAACTACATTATTGTGCCAAGTTTCAAAGAGCTAGCACAAACCTTTTTTGATTTAGAGTTCCAACTACATGTATCCATATAGGAGAAAACAGAGTGAAATCTAATATTGAAAACGGTTAATGCAAAGGAACGGTTTAACCTAGAAGTACGAAATTTGGTGAGCCAAGTGGGATTGGTGTACTGATCACTACCTGGAAGTATCTTCAAGATTGGGTGAAAAAATGTTTGCTGAGATTTCAGGAAACTCGCAGTTTTTTGGAAGCTTGGCAACCTCTTTCAATGAAAGGGATTCTCGTCAGTCTCTGCTTGGGGCTACTTCAATAGCACACAAACCATAGCGATACAACTTGGAACTACATTATTGTGCCAAGTTTCAAAGAGCTAGCACAAACCGTGTTTGATTTAGAGTTCCAACTACATGTATCTATATAGGAGAAAACAGAGTGAAACCTAAACTTGAAAACGGTTACTGCAAAGGAACGGTTTAACCTAGAAGAACGAAATTTCTTGAGCTAAGTGGGATTGGTGTACTGATCACTACCTGCAAGTATCATCAAGATTCGGTGAAAAAATGTTTGCTGAGATTTCAGGAAACTCGCAGTTTTTTGGAAGCCTGGCAACCCCTTTCTATGAAAGGGATTCTCGTCAGTCTCTGCTTGGGGCTACTTCAATAGCACACAAACCATAGCGATAGAACTTGGAACTACATTATTGTGCCAAGTTTCAAAGAGCTAGCACAAACCGTGTTTGATTTAGAGTTCCAACTACATGTATCCATATAGGAGAAAACAGAGTGAAACCTAAACATGAAAACGGTTACTGCAAAGGAACGGTTTAACATAGAAGAACGAAATTTGGTGAGCCAAGTGGGATTGGTGTACTGATCATTAAATGGGAGTATCATCAAGATTGGGTGAAAAAATGTTTGCTGAGATTTCAGGAAACTCGCAATTTTTTGGAAGCCTCCAACCCATTTCAATGAAAGTGATTCTCGTCAGTCTCTGCTTGGGGCTACTTCAATAGCACACAAACCATAGCGATACAACTTGGAACTACATTATTGTGCCAAGTTTCAAAGAGCTAGCACAAACCTTTTTTGATTTAGAGTTCCAACTACATGTATCCATATAGGAGAAAACAGAGTGAAATCTAAAATTGAAAACGGTTACTGCAAAGGAACGGTTTAACCTAGAAGAACGAAATTTGGTGAGCCAATTGGGATTGGTGTACTGATCATTAAATGGAAGTATCATCAAGATTGGGTGAAAAAATGTTTGCTGAGATTTCAGGAAACTCGTAGTTTTTTGGAAGCTAGGCAACCCCTTTCAATGAAATGGATTCTCGTCAGTCTCTGCTTAGGGTTACTTCATTAGCACACAAACCATAGCGATAGAACTTGGAACTACATTATTGTGCCAAGTTTCAAAGAGCTAGCACAAACCGTGTTTGATTTAGAGTTCCAACTACATGTATCCATATAGGAGAAAACAGAGTGAAACCTAAACATGAAAACGGTTACTGCAAAGGAACGGTTTAACCTAGAAGAACGAAATTTCTTGAGCTAAGTGGGATTGGTGTACTGATCACTACCTGCAAGTATCATCAAGATTCGGTGAAAAAAATGTTTGCTGAGATTTCAGGAAACTCGCAGTTTTTTGGAAGCCTGGCAACCCCTTTCTATGAAAGGGATTCTCGTCAGTCTCTGCTTGGGGCTACTTCAATAGCACACAAACCATAGCGATAGAACTTGGAACTACAGTATTGTGTCAAGTTTCAAAGAGCTAGCACAAACCGTGTTTGATTTAGAGTTCCAACTACATGTATCCATATAGGAGAAAACAGAGTGAAACCTAAACATGAAAACGGTTACTGCAAAGGAACGGTTTAACCTAGAAGAACGAAATTTGGTGAGCCAACTGAGATTCGTGTACTGATCACTACCTGCAAGTATCATCAAGATTGGGATAAAAAATGTTTGCTGAGATTTCAGGAAACTCGCAGTTTTTTGGAAGCCTGGCAACCCCTTTCTATGAAAAGGATTCTCGTCAGTCTCTGCTTGGGGCTACTTCAATAGCACACAAACCATAGCGATAGAACTTGGAACTACATTATTGTGTCAAGTTTCAAAGAGCTAGCACAAACCGTGTTTGATTTAGAGTTCCAACTACATGTATCCATATAGGAGAAAACAGAGTGAAACCTAAACATGAAAACGGTTACTGCAAAGGAACGGTTTAACCTAGAAGAACGAAATTTCTTGAGCTAAGTGGGATTGGTGTACTGATCACTACCTGCAAGTATCATCAAGATTGGGTGAAAAAATGTTTGCTGAGATTTCAGGAAACTCGCAGTTTTTTGGATGCCTGGCAACCCCTTTCAATGAAAGGGATTCTCGTCAGTCTCTGCTTGGGGCTACTTCAATAGCACACAAACCATAGGTATAGATCTTGGAACTACATTATTGTGTCAAGTTTCAAAGAGCTAGCACAAACCGTGTTTGACTTAGAGTTCCAACTACATGTATCCATATAGGAGAAAACAGAGTGAAACCTAAACATGAAAACGGTTACTGCAAAGGAACGGTTTAACCTAGAAGAACGAAATTTAGTGAGCCAAGTGGGATTCGTGTACTGATCACTACCTGCAAGTATCATCAAGATTGGGTGAAAAAATGTTTGCTGAGATTTCAGGAAACTCGCAGTTTTTTGGAAGCCTGGCAACCCCGATCAATGAAAGGGATTCTCGTCAGTCTCTGCTTGGGGCTACTTCAATAGCACACAAACCATCGCGATAGAACTTGGAACTACATTATTGTGCCAAGTTTCAAAGAGCTAGCACAAACCGTGTTTGATTTAGAGTTCCAACTACATGTATCCATATAGGAGAAAACAGAGTGAAACCTAAACATGAAAACGGTTACTGCAAAGGAACGGTTTAACCTAGAAGAACGAAATTTGGTGAGCCAAGTGTGATTGGTGTTCTGATCATTAAATGGGAGTATCGTCAAGATTGGGTGAAAAAATGTTTGCTGAGATTTCAGGAAACTCGCAGTTTTTTGGAAGCTTGGCAACCCCTTTCAATGAAAGAGATTCTCGTCAGTCTCTGCTTGGGGCTACTTCAATAGCACACAAACCATAGCGACAGAACTTGGAACTACATTATTGTGCCAAGTTTCAAAGAGCTAGCACAAACCGTTTTTGATTTAGAGTTCCAACTACATGTATCTATATAGGAGAAAACAGAGTGAAACTTAAACATGAAAACGGTTACTGCAAAGGAACGGTTTAACCTAGAAGAACGAAATTTAGTGAGCCAAGTGGGATTCGTGTACTGATCACTACCTGCAAGTATCATCAAGATTGGGTGAAAAAATGTTTGCTGAGATTTCAGGAAACTCGCAGTTTTTTGGAAGCTTGGCAACCCCTTTCAATGAAAGAGATTCTCGTCAGTCTCTGCTTGGGGCTACTTCAATAGCACACAAACCATAGCGATAGAACTTGGAACTACATTATTGTGCCAAGTTTCAAAGAGCTAGCACAAACCGTGTTTGATTTAGAGTTCCAACTACATGTATCCATATAGGAGAAAACAGAGTGAAACCTAAACATGAAAACGGTTACTGCAAAGGAACGGTTTAACCTAGAAGAACGAAATTTCTTGAGCTAAGTGGGATTGGTGTACTGATCACTACCTGCAAGTATCATCAAGATTCGGTGCAAAAATGTTTGCTGAGATTTCAGGAAACTCGCAGTTTTTTGTAAGCCTGGCAACGCCTTTCTATGAAAGGGATTCTCGTCAGTCTCTGCTTGGGGCTACTTCAATAGCACACAAACCATAGCGATAGAACTTGGAACTACATTATTGTGCCAAGTTTCAAAGAGCTTGCACAAACCGTGTTTGATTAGAGTTCCAACTACATGTATCCATATAGGAAAAAACAGAGTGAAACCTAAACATGAAAACGGTTACTGCAAAGGAACGGTTTAACCTAGAAGAACGAAATTTAGTGAGCCAAGTGGGATTCGTGTACTGATCACTACCTGCAAGTATCATCAAGATTGGGTGAAAAAATATTTGCTGAGATTTCAGGAAACTCGCAGTTTTTTGGAAGCCTGGCAACCCCTTTCAATGAAAGGGATTCTCGTCAGTCCCTGCTTGGGGCTACTTCAATAGCACACAAACCATCGCGATAGAACTTGGAACTACATTATTGTGCCAAGTTTCAAAGAGCTAGCACAAACCGTGTTTGATTTAGAGTTCCAACTACATGTATCCATATAGGAGAAAACAGAGTGAAACCTAAACATGAAAACGGTTACTGCAAAGGAACGGTTTAACCTAGAAGAACGAAATTTGGTGAGCCAAGTGTGATTGGTGTACTGATCATTAAATGGGAGTATCATCAAGATTGGGTGAAAAAATGTTTGCTGAGATTTCAGGAAACTCGCAATTTTTTGGAAGCCTCCAACCCATTTCAATGAAAGTGATTCTCGTCAGTCTCTGCTTGGGGCTAATTCAATAGCACACAAACCATAGCGATAGAACTTGGAACTATATTATTGGGGTAAGTTTCAACGAGCTAGCACAAACCGTTTTTGATTTAGAGTTCCAACTACATGTATCCATATAGGAGAAAACAGAGTGAAACCTAAACATGAAAACGGTTACTGCAAAGGAACGGTTTAACCTAGAAGAACGAAATTTGGTGAGCCAAGTGCGATTGGTGTACTGATCATAAAATGGAAGTATCATCAAGATTTTGTGAAAAAATATTTGCTGAGATTTCAGGAAACTCGCAGTTTTTTGGAAGCTTGGCAACCCCTTTCAATGAAAGGGATTCTCGTCAGTCTCTGCTTGGGGCTACTTCAATAGCACACAAACCATAGCGATACAACTTGGAACTACATTATTGTGCCAAGTTTCAAAGAGCTAGCACAAACCTTTTTTGATTTAGAGTTCCAACTACATGTATCCATATAGGAGGAAACAGAGTGAAACCTAAAAATGAAAACGGTTACTGCAAAGGAACGGTTTAACCTAGAAGAACGAAATTTCTTGAGCTAAGTGGGATTGGTGTACTGATCACTACCTGCAAGTATCATCAAGATTGGGTGAAAAAATGTTTGCTTAGATTTCAGGAAACTCGCAGTTTTTTGGATGCCTGGCAACCTCTTTCAATGAAAGGGATTCTCGTCAGTCTCTGCTTGGGGCTACTTCAATAGCACACAAACCATAGGTATAGATCTTGGAACTACATTATTGTGTCAAGTTTCAAATAGCTAGCACAAACCGTGTTTGACTTTGAGTTCCAACTACATGTATCCATATAGGAGAAAACAGAGTGAAACCTAAACATGAAAACGGTTACTGCAAAGGAACGGTTTAACCTAGAAGAACGAAATTTAGTGAGCCAAGTGGGATTTGTGTACTGATCACTACCTGCAAGTATCATCAAGATTGGGTGAATAAATGTTTGCTGAGATTTCAGGAAACTCGCAGTTTTTTGGAAGCCTGGCAACCCCGATCAATGAAAGGGATTCTCGTCAGTCTCTGCTTTTGGCTACTTCAATAGCACACAAACCATCGCGATAGAACTTGGAACTACATTATTGTGCCAAGTTTCAAAGAGCTAGCACAAACCGTGTTTGATTTAGAGTTCCAACTACATGTATCCATATAGGAGAAAACAGAGTGAAACCTAAACATGAAAACGGTTACTGCAAAGGAACGGTTTAACCTAGAAGAACGAAATTTGGTGAGCCAAGTGTGATTGGTGTTCTGATCATTAAATGGGAGTATCATCAAGATTGGGTGAAAAAATGTTTGCTGAGATTTCAGGAAACTCGCAGTTTTTTGGAAGCTTGGCAACCCCTTTCAATGAAAGAGATTCTCGTCAGTCTCTGCTTGGGGCTACTTCAATAGCACACAAACCATAGCGACAGAACTTGGAACTACATTATTGTGCCAAGTTTCAAAGAGCTAGCACAAACCGTTTTTGATTTAGAGTTCCAACTACATGTATCTATATAGGAGAAAACAGAGTGAAACTTAAACATGAAAACGGTTACTGCAAAGGAACGGTTTAACCTAGAAGAACGAAATTTAGTGAGCCAAGTGGGATTCGTGTACTGATCACTACCTGCAAGTATCATCAAGATTGGGTGAAAAAATGTTTGCTGAGATTTCAGGAAACTCGCAGTTTTTTGGAAGCTTGGCATCCCCTTTCAATGAAAGAGATTCTCGTCAGTCTCTGCTTGGGGCTACTTCAATAGCACACAAACCATAGCGATAGAACTTGGAACTACATTATTGTGCCAAGTTTCAAAGAGCTAGCACAAACCGTGTTTGATTTAGACTTCCAACTACATGTATCTATATAGGAGAAAACAGAGTGAAACCTAAACTTGAAAACGGTTACTGCAAAGGAACGGTTTAACCTAGAAGAACGAAATTTAGTGAGCCAAGTGGGATTCGTGTACTGATCACTACCTGCAAGTATCATCAAGATTGGGTGAAAAAAATGTTTGCTGAGATTTCAGGAAACTCGTAGTTTTTTGGAAGCTTGGCAACCCCTTTCAATGAAAGTGATTCTCGTCAGTCTCTGCTTGGGGCTACTTCAATAGCACACAAACCATAGCGATAGAACTTGGAACTACATTATTGTGCCAAGTTTCAAAGAGCTAGCACAAACCGTGTTTGATTTAGAGTTCCAACTACATGTATCCATATAGGAGAAAACAGAGTGAAACCTAAACATGAAAACGGTTACTGCAAAGGAACGGTTTAACCTAGAAGAACGAAATTTCTTGAGCTAAGTGGGATTGGTGTACTGATCACTACCTGCAAGTATCATCAAGATTCGGTGAAAAAATGTTTGCTGAGATTTCAGGAAACTCGCAGTTTTTTGGAAGCCTGGCAACGTCTTTCTATGAAAGGGATTCTCGTCAGTCTCTGCTTGGGGCTACTTCAATAGCACACAAACCATAGCGATAGAACTTTGAACTACATTATTGTGCCAAGTTTCAAAGAGCTTGCACAAACCGTGTTTGATTTAGAGTTCCAACTACATGTATCCATATAGGAAAAAACAGAGTGAAACCTAAACATGAAAACGGTTACTGCAAAGGAACGGTTTAAACCTAGAAGAACGAAATTTGGTGAGCCAACTGAGATTCGTGTACTGATCACTACCTGCAAGTATCATCAATATTGGGTGAAAAAATGTTTGCTGAGATTTCAGGAAACTCGCAGTTTTTTGGATGCCTGGCAACCTCTTTCAATGAAAGGGATTCTCGTCAGTCTCTGCTTGGGGCTACTTCAATAGCACACAAACCATAGGTACAGATCTTGGAACTACATTATTGTGTCAAGTTTCAAAGAGCTAGCACAAACCGTGTTTGACTTAGAGTTCCAACTACTTGTATCCATATAGGAGAAAACAGAGTGAAACCTAAACATGAAAACGGTTACTGCAAAGGAACGGTTTAACCTAGAAGAACGAAATTTAGTGAGCCAAGTGGGATTCGTGTACTGATCACTACCTGCAAGTATCATCAAGATTGGGTGAAAAAATATTTGCTGAGATTTCAGGAAACTCGCAGTTTTTTTGAAGCCTGGCAACCCCTTTCAATGAAAGGGATTCTCGTCAGTCTCTGCTTGGGGCTACTTCAATAGCACACAAACCATAGCGATAGAACTTGTAACTACATTATTGTGCCAAGTTTCAAAGAGCTATCACAAACCGTGTTTGATTTAGAGTTCCAACTACATGTATCCATAAAGGAGAAAACAGAGTGAAACCTAAACATGAAAACGGTTAATGCAAAGGAACGGTTTAACCTAGAAGAATGAAATTTGGTGAGCCAAGTGGGATTGGTGTACTGATCATTAAATGGAAGTATCATCAAGATTGGGTGAAAAAATGTTTGCTGAGATTTCAGGAAACTCGCAGTTTTTTGGAAGCTTGGCAACCTCTTTCAATGAAAGGGATTCTCGTCAGTCTCTGCTAGGGGCTACTTCAATAGCACACAAACCATACCTATAGAACTTGGAACTGCATTATTGTGTCAAGTTTCAAAGAGCTAGCACAAACCGTGTTTGACTTAGAGTTCCAACTACATGTATCCATATAGGAGAAAACAGAGTGAAATCTAAACATGAAAACGGTTACTGCAAAGGAACGGTTTAACCTAGAAGAACGAAATTTCTTGAGCTAAGTGGGATTGGTGTACTGATCACTACTTGCAAGTATCATCAAGATTCGGTCAAAAAATGTTTGCTGAGATTTCAGGAAACTCGCAGTTTTTTGGAAGCCTGGCAACCCCTTTCTATGAAAGGGATTCTCATCAGTCTCGGCATGGGGCTACTTCAATAGCACACAAACCATAGTGATAGAACTTGGAACTACATTATTGTGCCAAGTTTCAAAGAGCTAGCACAAACCGTGTTTGATTTAGAGTTCCAACTACATGTATCCATATAGGAGAAAACAGAGTGAAACCTAAACATGAAAACGGTTACTGCAAAGGAACGGTTTAACCTAGAAGAACGAAATTTGGTGAGCCAAGTGTGATTGGTGTACTGATCATTAAATGGGAGTATCATCAAGATTGGGTGAAAAAATGTTTGCTGAGATTTCAGGAAACTCGCAATTTTTTGGAAGCCTCCAACCCATTTCAATGAAAGTGATTCTCGTCAGTCTCTGCTTGGGGCTACTTCAATAGCACACAAACCATAGCGATACAACTTGGAACTACATTATTGGGCCAAGTTTCAACGAGCTAGCACAAACCGTTTTTGATTTAGAGTTCCAACTACATGTATCCATATAGGAGAAAACAGAGTGAAACCTAAACATGAAAACGGTTACTGCAAAGGAACGGTTTAACCTAGAAGAACAAAATTTGGTGAGTCAAGTGCGATTGGTGTACTGATCATAAAATGGAAGTATCATCAATATTTTGTGAAAAAATGTTTGCTGAGATTTCAGGAAACTCGCAGTTTTTTGGAAGCTTGGCATCCCCTTTCAATGAAAGGGATTCTCATCAGTCTCTGCTTGGGGCTACTTCAATAGCACACAAACCATAGCGATAGAACTTGGAACTACATTATTGTGCCAACTTTCAAAGAGCTAGCACAAACCTTTTTTGATTTAGAGTTCCAACTACATGTATCCATATAGGAGAAAACAGAGTGAAATCTAAAATTGAAAACGGTTACTGCAAAGGAACTGTTTAACCTAGAAGAAAGAAACTTGGTGAGCCAAGTGTGATTGGTGTACTGATCATTAAATGGGAGTATCATCAAGATTGGGTGAAAAAATGTTTGCTGAGATTTCAGGAAACTCGCAATTTTTTGGAAGCCTCCAACCCATTTCAATGAAAGTGATTCTCGCCAGTCTCTGCTTGGGGCTACTTCAATAGCACACAAACCATAGCGATAGAACTTGGAACTACATTATTGGGCCAAGTTTCAACGAGCTAGCACAAACCGTTTTTGATTTAGAGTTCCAACTACATGTATCCATATAGGAGAAAACAGAGTGAAACCTAAACATGAAAACGGTTACTGCAAAGGAACGGTTTAACCTAGAAGAACGAAATTTGGTGAGCCAAGTGCGATTGGTGTACTGATCATAAAATGGAAGTATCATCAAGATTTTGTGAAAAAATATTTGCTGAGATTTCAGGAAACTCGCAGTTTTTTGGAAGCTTGGCAACCCCTTTCAATGAAAGGGATTCTCGTCAGTCTCTGTTTGGGGCTACTTCAATAGCACACAAACCATAGCGATACAACTTGGAACTACATTATTGTGCCAAGTTTCAAAGAGCTAGCACAAACCTTTTTTGATTTAGAGTTCCAACTACATGTATCCATATAGGAGAAAACAGAGTGAAATCTAATAT
>NW_027553001.1:0-49294 GCF_045843805.1 Urocitellus parryii
CCGTTCCTTTGCAGTAACCGTTTTCATGTTTAGGTTTCACTCTGTTTTCTCCTATATGGATACATGTAGTTAGAACTCTAAAAAAAACACGGTTTGTGCTAGCTCTTTGAAACTTGGCACAATAATGTCGTTCCAAGTTCTATCGCTATGGTTTGTGTGCTATTGAAGTAGCCCCAAGCAGAGACTGACGAGAATCCCTTTCATTGAAAGGGGTTGCCAAGCTTGCAAAAAACTACGAGTTTCCTGATATCTCAGCAAACATTTTTTCACCCAATCTTGATAATACTTGCAGGTAGTGATCAGTACACGAATCTCACTTGGCTCACCAAATTTCGTTCTTCTAGGTTAAACCGTTCCTTTGCAGTAACAGTTTTCATGTTTAGGTTTCACTCTGTTTTCTCCTATATGGATACATGTAGTTGGAACTCTAAATCAAACACGGTTTGTGCTAGCTCTTTGAAACTTGGCACAATAATGCAGTTCCAAGTTCTATAGCTATGGTTTGTGTGCTATTGAAGTAGCCCCAAGCAGAGACTGACGAGAATCCCTTTCATTGAAAGGGGTTGCCAAGCTTCCAAAAAACTACGAGTTTCCTGAAATCTCAGCAAACATTTTTTCACCCAATTCTTGATGATACTTCCATTTAATGATCAGTACACCAATCCCACTTGGCTCACCAAATTTCGTTCTTCTAGGTTAAACCGTTCCTTTGCAGTAACTGTTTTCATGTTTAGGTTTCACTCTGTTTTCTCCTATATGGATACAGGTAGTTGGAACTCTAAATCAAACACGGTTTGTGCTAGCTCTTTGAAACTTGGCACAATAATGTAGTTCCAAGTTCTATCGCTATGGTTTTTGTGCTATTGAAATAGCCCCTAACAGAGACTCACGAGAATCCCTTTCATTGAAAGGGGTTGCCAAGCTTCCAAAAAACTACGAGTTTCCTGAAATCTCAGCAAACATTTTTTCACCCAATCTTGATGATACTTGCAGGTAGTAATCAGTACACGAATCTCACTTGGCTCACTAAATTTCGTTCTTCTAGGTTAAACCGTTCCTTTGCAGTAACCGTTTTCATGTTTAGGTTTCACTCTGTTTTCTAATATATGGATACATGTAGTTGGAACTCTAAATCAAACACGGTTTGTGCTAGCTCTTTGAAACTTGGCACAATAATGTAGTTTTAAGTTCTATCGCTAGGGTTTGTGTGCTATTGAAGTAGCCCCAAGCAGAGACTGACGAGAATCCCTTTCATTGAAAGGGGTTGCCAAGCTTCCAAAAAACTACGAGTTTCTAGAAATCTCAGCAAACAATTTTTCACCCAATCTTGATGATACTTCCATTTAATGATCAGTACACCAATCCCACTTGGCTCACCAAATTTCGTTCTTCTAGGTTAAACCTTTCCTTTGCAGTAACCGTTTTCATGTTTAGGTTTCACTCTGTTTTCTCCTATATGGATACATGTAGTTGGAACTCTGAATCAAACACGGTTTGTGCTAGCTCTTTGAAACTTGGCACAATAATGTAGTTCCAAGTTCTATCGCTATTGTTTGTGTGCTATTGAAGTAGCCCCAAGCAGAGACTGACGAGAATCCCTTTCATTGAAAGGGGTTGCCAAGCTTCCAAAAAACTACGAGTTTCCTGAAATCTCAGCAAACAATTTTTCACCCAATCTTGATGATACTTGCAGGTAGTGATCAGTACACGAATCCCACTTGGCTCACTAAATTTCGTTCTTCTAGGTTAAAACGTTCCTTTCCAGTAACCGTTTTCATGTTTAGGTTTCACTCTGTTTTCTAATACATGGATACATGTAGTTGGAACTCTAAATCAAACACGGATTGTGCTAGCTCTTTGAAACTTGGCACAATAATGTAGTTCCAAGTTCTATCGCTATGGTTTGTGTGCTATTGAAGTAGCCCCAAGCAGAGACTGATGAGAATCCCTTTCATTGAAAGGGGTTGCCAGGCTTCCAAAAAACTGCGAGTTTCCTGAAATCTCAGCAAACATTTTTTCACCCAGTCTTGATGATACTTCCATTTAATGATCAGTACACGAATCCCACTTGGCTCACCAAATTTCGTTCTTCTAGGTTAAACCTTTCCTTTGCAGTAACCGTTTTCATGTTTAGGTTTCACTCTGTTTTCTCCTATATGGATACATGTAGTTGGAACTCTAAATCAAACACGGTTTGTGCTAGCTCTTTAAAACTTGGCACAATAATGTAGTTCCAAGTTCTATCGCTATGGTTTGTGTGCTATTGAAGTAGCCCAAAGCAGAGACTGACGAGAATCACTTTCATTGAAAGTGGTTGGAGGCTTCCAAAAACCTGCGAGTTTCCTGAAATCTCAGCAAACATTTTTTCACCCAATCTTGATGATACTTCCATTTAATGATCAGTACACCAATCCCACTTGGCTCACCAAATTTCGTTCTTCTAGGTTAAACCTTTCCTTTGCAGTAACCGTTTTCATGTTTAGGTTTCACTCTGTTTTCTCCTATATGGATACATGTAGTTGGAACTCTGAATCAAACACGGTTTGTGCTAGCTCTTTGAAACTTGGCACAATAATGTAGTTCCAAGTTCTATCGCTATGGTTTGTGTGCTATTGAAGTAGCCCCAAGCAGAGACTGACGAGAATCCCTTTCATTGAAAGGCGTTGCCAAGCTTCCAAAAAACTACGAGTTTCCAGAAATCTCAGCAAACATTTTTTCACCCAATCTTGATAATACTTGCAGGTAGTGATCAGTACACGAATGTCACTTGGCTCACCAAATTTCGTTCTTCTAGGTTAAACCGTTCCTTTGCAGTAACTGTTTTCATGTTTAGGTTTCACTCTGTTTTCTCTTATATGGATACATGTAGTTGGAACTCTAAATCAAACACGGTTTGTGCTAGCTCTTTGAAACTTGGCACAATAATGTAGTTCCAAGTTCTATAGCTATGGTTTGTGTGCTATTGAAGTAGCCCCAAGCAGAGACTGACGAGAATCCCTTTCATTGAAAGGGGTTGCCAAGCTTCCAAAAAACTACGAGTTTCCTGAAATCTCAGCAAACATTTTTTCACCCAATCTTGATGATACTTCCATTTAATGATCAGTACACCAATCCCACTTGGCTCACCAAATTTCGTTCTTCTAATTTAAACTGTTCCTTTGCAGTAACTGTTTTCATGTTTAGGTTTCACTCTGTTTTCTCCTATATGGATACATGTAGTTGGAACTCTAAATCAAACACGGTTTGTGCTAGCTCTTTGAAACTTCGCACAATAATGTAGTTCCAAGTTCTATAGCTATGGTTTGTGTGCTAATGAAGTAGCCCCAAACAGAGACTCACGAGAATCCCTTTCATTGAAAGGGGTTGCCAAGCTTCCAAAAAACTACGAGTTTCCTGAAATCTCAGCAAACATTTTTTCACCCAATCTTGATGATACTTGCAGGTAGTGATCAGTACACGAATCTCACTTTGCTCACTAAATTTCGTTCTTCTAGGTTAAACCGTTCCTTTGCAGTAACCGTTTTCATGTTTAGGTTTCACTCTGTTTTCTCCTATATGGATACATGTAGTTGGAACTCTAAATCAAACACGGTTTGTGCTAGCTCTTTGAAACTTGGCACAATAATGTAGTTCCAAATTCTATCGCTATGGTTTGTGTGCTATTGAAGTAGCCCCAAGCAGAGACTGACGAGAATCCCTTTCATATAAAGGGGTTGCCAAGCTTCCAAAAAACTGCGAGTTTCCTGAAATCTCAGCAAACATTTTTTCACCCAGTCTTGATGATACTTCCATTTAATGATCAGTACACCAATCCCACTTGGCTCACCAAATTTCGTTCTTCTAGGTTAAACCTTTCCTTTGCAGTAACCGTTTTCATGTTTAGGTTTCACTCTGTTTTCTCCTATATCGATACATGTAGTTGGAACTCTAAATCAAACACGGTTTGTGCTAGCTCTTTGAAACTTGGCACAATAATGTAGTTCCAAGTTCTATCGCCATGGTTTGTGTGCTATTGAAGTAGCCCCAAGCAGAGACTGACGAGAATCCCTTTCATTGAAAGGGGTTGCCAAGCTTGCAAAAACTACGAGTTTCCTGAAATCTCAGCAAACATTTTTTCACCCAATCTTGATAATACTTGCAGGTAGTGATCAGTACACGAATCTCACTTGGCTCACTAAATTTCGTTCTTCTAGGTTAAACCGTTCCTTTGCAGTAACCGTTTTCATGTTTAGGTTTCACTCTGTTTTCTCCTATATGGATCCATGTAGTTGGAACTCTAAATCAAACACGGTTTGTGCTAGCTCTTTGAAACTTGGCACAATAATGTAGTTTTAAGTTCTATCGCTAGGGTTTGTGTGCTATTGAAGTAGCCCCAAGCAGAGACTGACGAGTATCCCTTTCATTGAAAGGGGTTGCCAAGCTTCCAAAAAACTACGAGTTTCCAGATATCTCAGCAAACATTTTTTTCACCCAATCTTGATGATACTTCCATTTAATGATCAGTACACCAATCCCACTTGGCTCACCAAATTTCGTTCTTCTAGGTTAAACCTTTCCTTTGCAGTAACCGTTTTCATGTTTAGGTTTCACTCTGTTTTCTCCTATATGGATACATGTAGTTGGAACTCTGAATCAAACACGGTTTGTGCTAGCTCTTTGAAACTTGGCACAATAATGTAGTTCCAAGTTCTATCGCTATGGTTTGTGTGCTATTGAAGTAGCCCCAAGCAGAGACTGACGAGAATCACTTTCATTGAAAGTGGTTGGAGGCTTCCAAAAACCTGCGAGTTTCCTGAAATCTCAGCAAACATTTTTTCACCCAATCTTGATGATACTTCCATTTAATGATCAGTACACCAATCCCACTTGGCTCACCAAATTTCGTTCTTCTAGGTTAAAACGTTCCTTTGCAGTAACCGTTTTCATGTTTAGGTTTCACTCTGTTTTCTCCTATATAGATACGTGTAGTTGGAACTCTAAATCAAACACGGTTTGTGCTAGCTCTTTGAAACTTGGCACAATAATGTAGTTCCAAGTTCTATCGCTATGGTTTGTGTGCTATTGAAGTAGCCCCAAGCAGAGACTGACGAGAATCCCTTTCGTTGAAAGGCGTTGCCAAGCTTGCAAAAAACTACGAGTTTCCTGAAATCTCAGCAAACATTTTTTCACCCAATCTTGATAATACTTGCAGGTAGTGATCAGTACACGAATCTCACTTGGCTCACCAAATTTCGTTCTTCAAGGTTAAACCGTTCCTTTGCAGTAACTGTTTTCATGTTTAGGTTTCACTCTGTTTTCTCCTATATGGATACATGTAGTTGGAACTCTAAATCAAAACACGGTTTGTGCTAGCTCTTTGAAACTTGGCACAATAATGTAGTTCCAAGTTCTATAGCTATGGTTTGTGTGCTATTGAAGTAGCCCCAAGCAGATACTGACGAGAATCCCTTTCATTGAAAGGGTTGCCAAGCTTCCAAAAAACTACGAGTTTCCTGAAATCTCAGCAAACATTTTTTCACCCAATCTTGATGATACTTCCATTTAATGATCAGTACACCAATCCCACGTGGCTCACCAAATTTCGTTCTTCTAGGTTAAACCGTTCCTTTGCAGTAACTGTTTTCATGTTGAGGTTTCACTCTGTTTTCTCCTATATGGATACATGTACTTGGAACTCTAAATCAAACACGGTTTGTGCTAGCTCTTTGAAACTTCGCACAATAATGTAGTTCCAAGTTCTATCGCTATGGTTTGTGTGCTCTTGAAGTAGCCCCAAACAGAGACTCACGAGAATCCCTTTCATTGAAAGGGGTTGCCAAGCTTCCAAAAAACTACGAGTTTCCTGAAATCTCAGCAAACATTTTTTCACCCAATCTTGATGATACTTGCAGGTAGTGATCAGTACACGAATCTCACTTGGCTCACCAAATTTCGTTCTTCTAGGTTAAACCTTTCCTTTGCAGTAACCGTTTTCATGTTTAGGTTTCACTCTGTTTTCTCCTATATGGATACATGTAGTTGGAACTCTGAATCAAACACGGTTTGTGCTAGCTCTTTAAAACATGGCACAATAATGTAGTTCCAAGTTCTATCGCTATGGTTTGTGTGCTATTGAAGTAGACCCAAGCAGAGACTGACGAGAATCACTTTCATTGAAAGTGGTTGGAGGCTTCCAAAAACCTGCGAGTTTCCTGAAATTTCAGCAAACATTTTTTCACCCAATCTTGATGATACTTCCATTTAATGATCAGTACACCAATCCCACTTGGCTCACCAAATTTCGTTCTTCTAGGTTAAAACGTTCCTTTGCAGTAACTGTTTTCATGTTGAGGTTTCACTCTGTTTTCTCCTATATGGATACATGTAGTTGGAACTCTAAATCAAACACGGTTTGTGCTAGCTCTTTGAAACTTGGCACAATAATGTAGTTTTAAGTTCTATCGCTAGGGTTTGTGTGCTATTGAAGTAGCCACAAGCAGAGACTGACGAGAATCCCTTTCATTGAAAGGGGTTGCCAAGCTTCCAAAAAACTACGAGTTTCCAGAAATCTCCGCAAACATTTTTCACCCAATCTTGATGATACTTCCATTTAATGATCAGTACACCAATCCCACTTGATCACCAAATTTCGTTCCTCTAGGTTAAACCTTTCCTTTGCAGTAACCGTTTTCATGTTTAGGTTTCACTCTGTTTTCTCCTATATGGACACATGTAGTTGGAACTCTAAATCAAACACGGTTTGTGCTGGCTCTTTGAAACGTGGCACAATAATGTAGTTCCAAGTTCTATCACCATGGTTTGTGTGCTATTGAACTAGCCCCAAGCAGAGACTGACGAGAATCCCTTTCATTGAAAGGGGTTTCCAAGCTTCCAAAAACTGCGAGTTTCCTGAAATCTCAGCAAACATTTTTTCACCCAATCTTGATAATACTTGCAGGTAGTGATCAGTACACGAATCTCACTTGGCTCACCCAAATTTCGTTCTTCTAGGTTAAACCGTTCCTTTGCAGTAACTGTTTTCATGTTTAGGTTTCACTCTGTTTTCTCCTATATGGATACATGTAGTTGGAACTCTAAATCAAACACGGTTTGTGCTAGCTCTTTGAAACTTGGCACAGTAATGTAGTTCCAAGTTCTATCGCTATGGTTTGTGTGCTATTGAAGTAGCCCCAAGCAGAGACTGACGAGAATCCCTTTCATAGAAAGGGGTTGCCAGGCTTCCAAAAAACTGCGAGTTTCCTGAAATCTCAGCAAACATTTTTTCACCCAGTCTTGATGATACTTCCATTTAATGATCAGTACACCAATCCCACATGGCTCACCAAATTTCGTTCTTCTAGGTTAAACCGTTCCTTTGCAGTAACCGTTTTCATGTTTAGGTTTCACTCTGTTTTCTCCTATATGGATACATGTAGTTGGAACTCTAAATCAAACACGGTTTGTGCTAGCTCTTTGAAACTTGGCACAATAATGTAGTTTTAAGTTCTATCGCTAGGGTTTGTGTGCTATTGAAGTAGCCACAAGCAGAGACTGACGAGAATCCCTTTCATTGAAAGGGGTTGCCAAGCTTGCAAAAAACTACGAGTTTCCTGAAATCTCAGCAAACATTTTTTTCACCCAATCTTGATAATACTTGCAGGTAGTGATCAGTACACGAATCTCACTTGGCTCACCTAATTTCGTTATTCTAGGTTAAACCGTTCCTTTGCAGTAACTGTTTTCATGTTTAGGTTTCACTCTGTTTTCTCCTATATGGATACATGTACTTGGAACTCTAAATCAAACACGGTTTGTGCTAGCTCTTTGAAACTTCGCACAATAATGTAGTTCCAAGTTCTATCGCTATGGTTTGTGTGCTCTTGAAGTAGCCCCAAACAGAGACTCTCGAGAATCCCTTTCATTGAAAGGGGTTGCCAAGCTTCCAAAAAACTACGAGTTTCCTGAAATCTCAGCAAACATTTTTTCACCCAATCTTGATGATACTTGCAGGTAGTGATCAGTACACGAATCTCACTTGGCTCACTAAATTTCGTTCTTCTAGGTTAAACCGTTCCTTTGCAGTAACCGTTTTCATGTTTAGGTTTCACTCTGTTTTCTCCTATATGGATACATGTAGTTGGAACTCTAAATCAAACACGGTTTGTGCTAGCTCTTTGAAACTTGGCACAATAATGTAGTTTTAAGTTCTATCGCTAGGGTTTGTGTGCTATTGAAGTAGCCCCAAGCAGAGACTGACGAGAATCCCTTTCATTGAAAGGGGTTGCCAAGCTTCCAAAAAACTACGAGTTTCCAGAAATCTCAGCAAACATTTTTTCACCCAATCTTGATGATACTTCCATTTAATGATCAGTACACCAATCCCACTTGGCTCACCAAATTTCGTTCTTCTAGGTTAAACCTTTCCTTTGCAGTAACCGTTTTCATGTTTAGGTTTCACTCTGTTTTCTCCTATATGGATACATGTAGTTGGAACTCTGAATCAAACACGGTTTGTGCTAGCTCTTTAAAACATGGCACAATAATGTAGTTCCAAGTTCTATCGCTATGGTTTGTGTGCTATTGAAGTAGCCCCAAGCAGAGACTGACGAGAATCACTTTCATTGAAAGTGGTTGGAGGCTTCCAAAAACCTGCGAGTTTCCTGAAATTTCAGCAAACATTTTTTCACCCAATCTTGATGATACTTCCATTTAATGATCAGTACACCAATCCCACTTGGCTCACCAAATTTCGTTCTTCTAGGTTAAAACGTTCCTTTGCAGTAACTGTTTTCATGTTGAGGTTTCACTCTGTTTTCTCCTATATGGATACATGTAGTTGGAACTCTAAATCAAACACGGTTTGTGCTAGCTCTTTGAAACTTCGCACAATAATGTAGTTCCAAGTTCTATCGCTATGGTTTGTGTGCTCTTGAAGTAGCCCCAAACAGAGACTCACGAGAATCCCTTTCATTGAAAGGGGTTGCCAAGCTTCCAAAAAACTACGAGTTTCCTGAAATCTCAGCAAACATTTTTTCACCCAATCTTGATGATACTTGCAGGTAGTGATCAGTACACGAATCTCACTTGGCTCACTAAATTTCGTTCTTCTAGGTTAAACCGTTCCTTTGCAGTAACCGTTTTCATGTTTAGGTTTCACTCTGTTTTCTCCTATATGGATACATGTAGTTGGAACTCTAAATCAAACACGGTTTGTGCTACCTCTTTGAAACTTGGCACAATAATGTAGTTCCAAGTTCTATCGCTATGGTTTGTGTGCTATTGAAGTAGCCCCAAGCAGAGACTGACGAGAATCCCTTTCATAGAAAGTGGTTGCCAGGCTTCCAAAAAACTGCGAGTTTCCTGAAATCTCAGCAAACATTTTTTCACCCAGTCTTGATGATACTTCCATTTAATGATCAGTACACCAATCCCACTTGGCTCACCAAATTTCGTTCTTCTAGGTTAAGCCGTTCCTTTGCAGTAACCGTTTTCATGTTTAGGTTTCACTCTGTTTTCTCCTATATGGATACATGTAGTTGGAACTCTAAATCAAACACGGTTTGTGCTACCTCTTTGAAACTTGGCACAATAATGTAGTTCCAAGTTCTATCGCTATGGTTTGTGTGCTATTGAAGTAGCCCCAAGCAGAGACTGACGAGAATCCCTTTCATTGAAAGGGGTTGCCAAGCTTGCAAAAAACTACGAGTTTCCTGAAATCTCAGCAAACATTTTTTTCACCCAATCTTGATAATACTTGCAGGTAGTGATCAGTACACGAATCTCACTTTGCTCACCTAATTTCGTTATTCTAGGTTAAACCGTTCCTTTGCAGTAACTGTTTTCATGTTTAGGTTTCACTCTGTTTTCTCCTATATGGATACATGTACTTGGAACTCTAAATCAAACACGGTTTGTGCTAGCTCTTTGAAACTTCGCACAATAATGTAGTTCCAAGTTCTATCGCTATGGTTTGTGTGCTCTTGAAGTAGCCCCAAACAGAGACTCTCGAGAATCCCTTTCATTGAAAGGGGTTGCCAAGCTTCCAAAAAACTACGAGTTTCCTGAAATCTCAGCAAACATTTTTTCACCCAATCTTGATGATACTTGCAGGTAGTGATCAGTACACGAATCTCACTTGGCTCACTAAATTTCGTTCTTCTAGGTTAAACCGTTCCTTTGCAGTAACCGTTTTCATGTTTAGGTTTCACTCTGTTTTCTCCTATATGGATACATGTAGTTGGAACTCTAAATCAAACACGGTTTGTGCTAGCTCTTTGAAACTTGGCACAATAATGTAGTTTTAAGTTCTATCGCTAGGGTTTGTGTGCTATTGAAGTAGCCCCAAGCAGAGACTGACGAGAATCCCTTTCATTGAAAGGGGTTGCCAAGCTTCCAAAAAACTACGAGTTTCCAGAAATCTCAGCAAACATTTTTTCACCCAATCTTGATGATACTTCCATTTAATGATCAGTACACCAATCCCACTTGGCTCACCAAATTTCGTTCTTCTAGGTTAAACCTTTCCTTTGCAGTAACCGTTTTCATGTTTAGGTTTCACTCTGTTTTCTCCTATATGGATACATGTAGTTGGAACTCTGAATCAAACACGGTTTGTGCTAGCTCTTTAAAACATGGCACAATAATGTAGTTCCAAGTTCTATCGCTATGGTTTGTGTGCTATTGAAGTAGCCCCAAGCAGAGACTGACGAGAATCACTTTCATTGAAAGTGGTTGGAGGCTTCCAAAAACCTGCGAGTTTCCTGAAATTTCAGCAAACATTTTTTCACCCAATCTTGATGATACTTCCATTTAATGATCAGTACACCAATCCCACTTGGCTCACCAAATTTCGTTCTTCTAGGTTAAAACGTTCCTTTGCAGTAACTGTTTTCATGTTGAGGTTTCACTCTGTTTTCTCCTATATGGATACATGTAGTTGGAACTCTAAATCAAACACGGTTTGTGCTAGCTCTTTGAAACTTCGCACAATAATGTAGTTCCAAGTTCTATCGCTATGGTTTGTGTGCTCTTGAAGTAGCCCCAAACAGAGACTCACGAGAATCCCTTTCATTGAAAGGGGTTGCCAAGCTTCCAAAAAACTACGAGTTTCCTGAAATCTCAGCAAACATTTTTTCACCCAATCTTGATGATACTTGCAGGTAGTGATCAGTACACGAATCTCACTTGGCTCACTAAATTTCGTTCTTCTAGGTTAAACCGTTCCTTTGCAGTAACCGTTTTCATGTTTAGGTTTCACTCTGTTTTCTCCTATATGGATACATGTAGTTGGAACTCTAAATCAAACACGGTTTGTGCTACCTCTTTGAAACTTGGCACAATAATGTAGTTCCAAGTTCTATCGCTATGGTTTGTGTGCTATTGAAGTAGCCCCAAGCAGAGACTGACGAGAATCCCTTTCATAGAAAGTGGTTGCCAGGCTTCCAAAAAACTGCGAGTTTCCTGAAATCTCAGCAAACATTTTTTCACCCAGTCTTGATGATACTTCCATTTAATGATCAGTACACCAATCCCACTTGGCTCACCAAATTTCGTTCTTCTAGGTTAAACCGTTCCTTTGCAGTAACCGTTTTCATGTTTAGGTTTCACTCTGTTTTCTCCTATATGGATACATGTAGTTGGAACTCTAAATCAAACACGGTTTGTGCTAGCTCTTTGAAACTTGGCACAATAATGTAGTTTTAAGTTCTATCGCTAGGGTTTGTGTGCTATTGAAGTAGCCCCAAACAGAGACTCACGAGAATCCCTTTCATTGAAAGGGGTTGCCAAGCTTCCAAAAAACTACGAGTTTCCTGAAATCTCAGCAAACATTTTTTCACCCAATCTTGATGATACTTGCAGGTAGTGATCAGTACACGAATCTCATTTGGCTCACTAAATTTCGTTCTTCTAGGTTAAACCGTTCCTTTGCAGTAACTGTTTTCATGTTTAGGTTTCACTCTGTTTTCTCCTATATGGATACATGTAGTTGGAACTCTAAATCAAACACGGATTGTGCTAGCTCTTTGAAACTTGGCACAATAATGTAGTTCCAAGTTCTATCGCTATGGTTTGTGTGTTATTGAAGCAGCCCCAGGCAGAGACTGACGAGAATCCCTTTCATTGAAAGGGGTTGCCAAGGTTCCAAAAAACTACGAGTTTACTGAAATCTCAGCAAACATTTTTTCACCCAATCTTGATGATACTTGCAGGTAGTGATCAGTACACGAATCTCACTTGGCTCACTAAATTTCGTTCTTCTACGTTAAACTGTTCCTTTGCAGTAACCGTTTTCATGTTTAGGTTTCACTCTGTTTTCTCCTATATGGATACATGTAGTTGGAACTCTAAATCAAACACGGTTTGTGCTAGCTCTTTGAAATTTGGCACAATAATGTAGTTCCAAGTTCTATCGCTATGGTTTGTGTGCTATTGAAGTAGCCCCAAGCAGAGACTGACGAGAATCCCTTTCATTGAAACGGGTTGCCAAGCTTCCAAACAACTACGAGTTTCCTGAAATCTCAGCAAACAATTTTTCACCCAATCTTGATGATACTTGCAGGTAGTGATCAGTACACGAATCCCACTTGGCTCACTAAATTTCGTTCTTCTAGGTTAAAACGTTCCTTTGCAGTAACCGTTTTCATGTTTAGGTTTCACTCTGTTTTCTCCTATATTGATACATGTAGTTGGAACTCTAAATCAAACACGGTTTGTGCTAGCTCTTTGAAACTTGGCACAATAATGTAGTTTTAAGTTCTATCGCTAGGGTTTGTGTGCTATTGAAGTAGCCACAAGCAGAGACTGACGAGAATCCCTTTCATTGAAAGGGGTTGCCAAGCTTCCAAAAAACTACGAGTTTCCAGAAATCTCCGCAAACATTTTTTCACCCAATCTTGATGATACTTCCATTTAATGATCAGTACACCAATCCCACTTGACTCACCAAATTTCGTTCCTCTAGGTTAAACCTTTCCTTTGCAGTAACCGTTTTCATGTTTAGGTTTCACTCTGTTTTCTCCTATATGGACACATGTAGTTGGAACTCTAAATCAAACACGGTTTGTGCTGGCTCTTTGAAACGTGGCACAATAATGTAGTTCCAAGTTCTATCGCCATGGTTTGTGTGCTATTGAACTAGCCCCAAGCAGAGACTGACGAGAATCCCTTTCATTGAAAGGGGTTTCCAAGCTTCCAAAAAACTGCGAGTTTCCTGAAATCTCAGCAAACATTTTTTCACCCAATCTTGATAATACTTGCAGGTAGTGATCAGTACACGAATCTCACTTGGCTCACCAAATTTCGTTCTTCTAGGTTAAACCGTTCCTTTGCAGTAACTGTTTTCATGTTTAGGTTTCACTCTGTTTTCTCCTATATGGATACATGTAGTTGGAACTCTAAATCAAACACGGTTTGTGCTAGCTCTTTGAAACTTGGCACAGTAATGTAGTTCCAAGTTCTATCGCTATGGTTTGTGTGCTATTGAAGTAGCCCCAAGCAGAGACTGACGAGAATCCCTTTCATAGAAAGGGGTTGCCAGGCTTCCAAAAAACTGGGAGTTTCCTGAAATCTCAGCAAACATTTTTTCACCCAGTCTTGATGATACTTCCATTTAATGATCAGTACACCAATCCCACATGGCTCACCAAATTTCGTTCTTCTAGGTTAAACCGTTCCTTTGCAGTAACCGTTTTCATGTTTAGGTTTCACTCTGTTTTCTCCTATATGGATACATGTAGTTGGAACTCTAAATCAAACACGGTTTTGCTAGCTCTTTGAAACTTGGCACAATAATGTAGTTTTAAGTTCTATCGCTAGGGTTTGTGTGCTATTGAAGTAGCCACAAGCAGAGACTGACGAGAATCCCTTTCATTGAAAGGGGTTGCCAAGCTTGCAAAAAACTACGAGTTTCCTGAAATCTCAGCAAACATTTTTTTCACCCAATCTTGATAATACTTGCAGGTAGTGATCAGTACACGAATCTCACTTGGCTCACCTAATTTCGTTATTCTAGGTTAAACCGTTCCTTTGCAGTAACTGTTTTCATGTTTAGGTTTCACTCTGTTTTCTCCTATATGGATACATGTACTTGGAACTCTAAATCAAACACGGTTTGTGCTAGCTCTTTGAAACTTCGCACAATAATGTAGTTCCAAGTTCTATCGCTATGGTTTGTGTGCTCTTGAAGTAGCCCCAAACAGAGACTCACGAGAATCCCTTTCATTGAAAGGGGTTGCCAAGCTTCCAAAAAACTACGAGTTTCCTGAAATCTCAGCAAACATTTTTTCACCCAATCTTGATGATACTTGCAGGTAGTGATCAGTACACGAATCTCACTTGGCTCACTAAATTTCGTTCTTCTAGGTTAAACCGTTCCTTTGCAGTAACCGTTTTCATGTTTAGGTTTCACTCTGTTTTCTCCTATATGGATACATGTAGTTGGAACTCTAAATCAAACACGGTTTGTGCTAGCTCTTTGAAACTTGGCACAATAATGTAGTTTTAAGTTCTATCGCTAGGGTTTGTGTGCTATTGAAGTAGCCCCAAGCAGAGACTGACGAGAATCCCTTTCATTGAAAGGGGTTGCCAAGCTTCCAAAAAACTACGAGTTTCCAGAAATCTCAGCAAACATTTTTTCACCCAATCTTGATGATACTTCCATTTAATGATCAGTACACCAATCCCACTTGGCTCACCAAATTTCGTTCTTCTAGGTTAAACCTTTCCTTTGCAGTAACCGTTTTCATGTTTAGGTTTCACTCTGTTTTCTCCTATATGGATACATGTAGTTGGAACTCTGAATCAAACACGGTTTGTGCTAGCTCTTTAAAACATGGCACAATAATGTAGTTCCAAGTTCTATCGCTATGGTTTGTGTGCTATTGAAGTAGCCCCAAGCAGAGACTGACGAGAATCACTTTCATTGAAAGTGGTTGGAGGCTTCCAAAAACCTGCGAGTTTCCTGAAATTTCAGCAAACATTTTTTCACCCAATCTTGATGATACTTCCATTTAATGATCAGTACACCAATCCCACTTGGCTCACCAAATTTCGTTCTTCTAGGTTAAAACGTTCCTTTGCAGTAACTGTTTTCATGTTGAGGTTTCACTCTGTTTTCTCCTATATGGATACATGTAGTTGGAACTCTAAATCAAACACGGTTTGTGCTAGCTCTTTGAAACTTCGCACAATAATGTAGTTCCAAGTTCTATCGCTATGGTTTGTGTGCTCCTGAAGTAGCCCCAAACAGAGACTCACGAGAATCCCTTTCATTGAAAGGGGTTGCCAAGCTTCCAAAAAACTACGAGTTTCCTGAAATCTCAGCAAACATTTTTTCACCCAATCTTGATGATACTTGCAGGTAGTGATCAGTACACGAATCTCACTTGGCTCACTAAATTTCGTTCTTCTAGGTTAAACCGTTCCTTTGCAGTAACCGTTTTCATGTTTAGGTTTCACTCTGTTTTCTCCTATATGGATACATGTAGTTGGAACTCTAAATCAAACACGGTTTGTGCTACCTCTTTGAAACTTGGCACAATAATGTAGTTCCAAGTTCTATCGCTATGGTTTGTGTGCTATTGAAGTAGCCCCAAGCAGAGACTGACGAGAATCCCTTTCATAGAAAGTGCTTGCCAGGCTTCCAAAAAACTGCGAGTTTCCTGAAATCTCAGCAAACATTTTTTCACCCAGTCTTGATGATACTTCCATTTAATGATCAGTACACCAATCCCACTTGGCTCACCAAATTTCGTTCTTCTAGGTTAAACCGTTACTTTGCAGTAACCGTTTTCATGTTTAGGTTTCACTCTGTTTTCTCCTATATGGATACATGTAGTTGGAACTCTAAATCAAACACGGTTTGTGCTAGCTCTTTGAAACTTGGCACAATAATGTAGTTTTAAGTTCTATCGCTAGGGTTTGTGTGCTATTGAAGTAGCCCCAAACAGAGACTCACGAGAATCCCTTTCATTGAAAGGGGTTGCCAAGCTTCCAAAAAACTACGAGTTTCCTGAAATCTCAGCAAACATTTTTTCACCCAATCTTGATGATACTTGCAGGTAGTGATCAGTACACGAATCTCATTTGGCTCACTAAATTTCGTTCTTCTAGGTTAAACCGTTCCTTTGCAGTAACTGTTTTCATGTTTAGGTTTCACTCTGTTTTCTCTTATATGGATACATGTAGTTGGAACTCTAAATCAAACACGGTTTGTGCTAGCTCTTTGAAACTTGGCACAATAATGTAGTTCCAAGTTCTATCGCTATGGTTTGTGTGTTATTGAAGCAGCCCCAGGCAGAGACTGACGAGAATCCCTTTCATTGAAAGGGGTTGCCAAGGTTCCAAAAAACTACGAGTTTACTGAAATCTCAGCAAACATTTTTTCACCCAATCTTGATGATACTTGCAGGTAGTGATCAGTACACGAATCTCACTTGGCTCACTAAATTTCGTTCTTCTACGTTAAACTGTTCCTTTGCAGTAACCGTTTTCATGTTTAGGTTTCACTCTGTTTTCTCCTATATGGATACATGTAGTTGGAACTCTAAATCAAACACGGTTTGTGCTAGCTCTTTGAAATTTGGCACAATAATGTAGTTCCAAGTTCTATCGCTATGGTTTGTGTGCTATTGAAGTAGCCCCAAGCAGAGACTGACGAGAATCCCTTTCATTGAAACGGGTTGCCAAGCTTCCAAACAACTACGAGTTTCCTGAAATCTCAGCAAACAATTTTTCACCCAATCTTGATGATACTTGCAGGTAGTGATCAGTACACGAATCCCACTTGGCTCACTAAATTTCGTTCTTCTAGGTTAAAACGTTCCTTTCCAGTAACCGTTTTCATGTTTAGGTTTCACTCTGTTTTCTCCTATATGGATACATGTAGTTGGAACTCTAAATCAAACACGGTTTGTGCTACCTCTTTGAAACTTGGCACAATAATGTAGTTCCAAGTTCTAAAGCTATGGTTTGTGTGCTATTGAAGTAGCCCCAAGCAGAGACTGACGAGCATCCCTTTCATTGAAAGGGGTTGCCAGGCTTCCAAAAAACTGCGAGGTTCCTGAAATCTCAGCAAACATTTTTTCACCCAGTCTTGATGATACTTCCATTTAATGATCAGTACACCAATCCCACTTGGCTCACCAAATTTCGTTCTTCTAGGTTAAACCTTTCCTTTGCAGTAACCGTTTTCATGTTTAGGTTTCACTCTGTTTTCTCCTATATGGATACATGTAGTTGGAACTCTGAATCAAACACGGTTTGTGCTAGCTCTTTAAAACATGGCACAATAATGTAGTTCCAAGTTCTATCGCTATGGTTTGTGTGCTATTGAAGTAGCCCAAAGCAGAGACTGACGAGAATCACTTTCATTGAAAGTGGTTGGAGGCTTCCAAAAACCTGCGAGTTTCCTGAAATCTCAGCAAACATTTTTTCACCCAATCTTGATGATACTTCCATTTAATGATCAGTACACCAATCCCACTTGGCTCACCAAATTTCGTTCTTCTAGGTTAAAACGTTCCTTTGCAGTAACTGTTTTCATGTTGAGGTTTCACTCTGTTTTCTCCTATATGGATACATGTAGTTGGAACTCTAAATCAAACACGGTTTGTGCTAGCTCTTTGAAACTTCGCACAATAATGTAGTTCCAAGTTCTATCGCTATGGTTTGTGTGCTCTTGAAGTAGCCCCAAACAGAGACTCACGAGAATCCCTTTCATTGAAAGGGGTTGCCAAGCTTCCAAAAAACTACGAGTTTCCTGAAATCTCAGCAAACATTTTTTCACCCAATCTTGATGATACTTGCAGGTTGTGATCAGTACACGAATCTCACTTGGCTCACTAAATTTCGTTCTTCTAGGTTAAACCGTTCCTTTGCAGTAACCGTTTTCATGTTTAGGTTTCACTCTGTTTTCTCCTATATGGATACATGTAGTTGGAACTCTAAATCAAACACGGTTTGTGCTACCTCTTTGAAACTTGGCACAATAATGTAGTTCCAAGTTCTATCGCTATGGTTTGTGTGCTATTGAAGTAGCCCCAAGCAGAGACTGACGAGAATCCCTTTCATAGAAAGTGGTTGCCAGGCTTCCAAAAAACTGCGAGTTTCCTGAAATCTCAGCAAACATTTTTTCACCCAGTCTTGATGATACTTCCATTTAATGATCAGTACACCAATCCCACTTGGCTCACCAAATTTCGTTCTTCTAGGTTAAACCGTTCCTTTGCAGTAACCGTTTTCATGTTTAGGTTTCACTCTGTTTTCTCCTATATGGATACATGTAGTTGGAACTCTAAATCAAACACGGTTTGTGCTAGCTCTTTGAAACTTGGCACAATAATGTAGTTTTAAGTTCTATCGCTAGGGTTTGTGTGCTATTGAAGTAGCCCCAAACAGAGACTCACGAGAATCCCTTTCATTGAAAGGGGTTGCCAAGCTTCCAAAAAACTACGAGTTTCCTGAAATCTCAGCAAACATTTTTTCACCCAATCTTGATGATACTTGCAGGTAGTGATCAGTACACGAATCTCATTTGGCTCACTAAATTTCGTTCTTCTAGGTTAAACCGTTCCTTTGCAGTAACTGTTTTCATGTTTAGGTTTCACTCTGTTTTCTCCTATATGGATACATGTAGTTGGAACTCTAAATCAAACACGGTTTGTGCTAGCTCTTTGAAACTTGGCACAATAATGTAGTTCCAAGTTCTATCGCTATGGTTTGTGTGTTATTGAAGCAGCCCCAGGCAGAGACTGACGAGAATCCCTTTCATTGAAAGGGGTTGCCAAGGTTCCAAAAAACTACGAGTTTACTGAAATCTCAGCAAACATTTTTTCACCCAATCTTGATGATACTTGCAGGTAGTGATCAGTACACGAATCTCACTTGGCTCACTAAATTTCGTTCTTCTACGTTAAACTGTTCCTTTGCAGTAACCGTTTTCATGTTTAGGTTTCACTCTGTTTTCTCCTATATGGATACATGTAGTTGGAACTCTAAATCAAACACGGTTTGTGCTAGCTCTTTGAAATTTGGCACAATAATGTAGTTCCAAGTTCTATCGCTATGGTTTGTGTGCTATTGAAGTAGCCCCAAGCAGAGACTGACGAGAATCCCTTTCATTGAAACGGGTTGCCAAGCTTCCAAACAACTACGAGTTTCCTGAAATCTCAGCAAACAATTTTTCACCCAATCTTGATGATACTTGCAGGTAGTGATCAGTACACGAATCCCACTTGGCTCACTAAATTTCGTTCTTCTAGGTTAAAACGTTCCTTTGCAGTAACCGTTTTCATGTTTAGGTTTCACTCTGTTTTCTCCTATATTGATACATGTAGTTGGAACTCTAAATCAAACACGGTTTGTGCTAGCTCTTTGAAACATGGCACAATAATGTAGTTTTAAGTTCTATCGCTAGGGTTTGTGTGCTATTGAAGTAGCCACAAGCAGAGACTGACGAGAATCCCTTTCATTGAAAGGGGTTGCCAAGCTTCCAAAAAACTACGAGTTTCCAGAAATCTCCGCAAACATTTTTTCACCCAATCTTGATGATACTTCCATTTAATGATCAGTACACCAATCCCACTTGACTCACCAAATTTCGTTCCTCTAGGTTAAACCTTTCCTTTGCAGTAACCGTTTTCATGTTTAGGTTTCACTCTGTTTTCTCCTATATGGACACATGTAGTTGGAACTCTAAATCAAACACGGTTTGTGCTGGCTCTTTGAAACGTGGCACAATAATGTAGTTCCAAGTTCTATCGCCATGGTTTGTGTGCTATTGAACTAGCCCCAAGCAGAGACTGACGAGAATCCCTTTCATTGAAAGGGGTTTCCAAGCTTCCAAAAAACTGCGAGTTTCCTGAAATCTCAGCAAACATTTTTTCACCCAATCTTGATAATACTTGCAGGTAGTGATCAGTACACGAATCTCACTTGGCTCACCAAATTTCGTTCTTCTAGGTTAAACCGTTCCTTTGCAGTAACTGTTTTCATGTTTAGGTTTCACTCTGTTTTCTCCTATATGGATACATGTAGTTGGAACTCTAAATCAAACACGGTTTGTGCTAGCTCTTTGAAACTTGGCACAGTAATGTAGTTCCAAGTTCTATCGCTATGGTTTGTGTGCTATTGAAGTAGCCCCAAGCAGAGACTGACGAGAATCCCTTTCATTGAAAGGGGTTGCCAAGCTTGCAAAAAACTACGAGTTTCCTGAAATCTCAGCAAACATTTTTTTTCACCCAATCTTGATAATACTTGCAGGTAGTGATCAGTACACGAATCTCACTTGGTTCACCTAATTTCGTTATTCTAGGTTAAACCGTTCCTTTGCAGTAACTGTTTTCATGTTTAGGTTTCACTCTGTTTTCTCCTATATGGATACATGTAGTTGGAACTCTAAATCAAACACGGTTTGTGCTAGCTCTTTGAAACTTGGCACAATAATGTAGTTCCAAGTTCTATCGCTATGGTTTGTGTGCTATTGAAGTAGCCCCAAGCAGAGCCTTACGAGAATCCCTTTCATTGAAAGGGGTTGCCAAGCTTCCAAAAAACTACGAGTTTCCTGAAAATCAGCAAACATTTTTTCACCCAATCTTGATGATACTTCTATTTGATGATCAGTACACCAATCCCACTTGGCTCACCAAATTTCATTCTTCTAGGTTAAACCCTTCCTTTGCAATAACCGTTTTCCTGTTTAGGTTTCACTCTGTTTTCACCTATATGGATACATGTAGTTGGAACTCTAAATCAAACACGGTTTGTTCTACCTCTTTGAAACTTGGCACAATGATGTAGTTCCAAGTTCTATCGCTATGGTTTGTGTGCTATTGAAGTAGCCCCAAGCAGAGACTGACGAGAATCCTTTTCATTGAAAGGGGTTGCCAAGCTTCCAAAAAACTACGAGTTTCCTGAAATCTCAGCAAACATTTTTTCACCCAATCTTGATGATACTTCCATTTAATGATCAGTACACCAATCCCACTTGGCTCACCAAATTTCGTTCTTCTAGGTTAAACCTTTCCTTTGCAGTAACCGTTTTCATGTTTAGGTTTCACTCTGTTTTCTCCTATATGGATACATGTAGTTGGAACTCTAAATCAAACACGGTTTGTGCTGGCTCTTTGAAACGTGGCACAATAATGTAGTTCCAAGTTCTATCGCCATGGTTTGTGTGCTATTGAAGTAGCCCCAAGCAGAGACTGACGAGAATCCCTTTCATTGAAAGGGGTTGCCAAGCTTCCAAAAAACTACGAGTTTCCAGAAATCTCAGCAAACATTTTTTCACCCAATCTTGATGATACTTCCATTTAGTCATCAGTACACCAATCCCACTTGGCTCACCAAATTTCGTTCTTCTAGGTTAAACTTTTCCTTTGCAGTAACCGTTTTCATGTTTAGGTTTCACTCTGTTTTCTCCTATATGGATACATGTAGTTGGAACTCTAAATCAAACACGGTTTGTGCTGGCTCTTTGAAACGTGGCTCAATAATGTACTTCCAAGTTCTATCGCCATGGTTTGTGTGCTATTGAAGTAGCCCCAAGCAGAGACTGACGAGAATCCCTTTCATTGAAAGGGGTTGCCAAGCTTGCAAAAAACTACGAGTTTCCTGAAATCTCAGCAAACATTTTTTACCCAATCTTGATGATACTCCCATTTAATTATCAGTACATCAATCCCACTTGGCTCACCAAATTTCGTTCTTCTAGGTTTAACCGTTCCTTTGCAGTAACCGTTTTCATGTTTAGGTTTCACTCTGTTTTCTCCTATATGGATACATGTAGTTGGAACTCTAAATCAAACACGGTTTGTGCTAGCTCTTTGAAACTTCGCACAATAATGTAGTTCCAAGTTCTATCGCTATGGTTTGTGTGCTATTGAAGTAGCCCCAAGCAGAGACTGACGAGAATCCCTTTCATTGAAAGGGGTTGCCAAGCGTCCAAAAAACTACGAGTTTCCTGAAATCTCAGCAAACATTTTTTCACCCAATCTTGATGATACTTCTATTTGATGATCAGTACACCAATCCCACTTGGCTCACCAAATTTCGTTCTTCTAGGTTAAACCGTTCCTTTGCAATAACCGTTTTCATGTTTAGGTTTCACTCTGTTTTCTCCTATATGGATACATGTAGTTGGAACTCTAAATCAAACACGGTTTGTGCTAGCTCTTTGAAACTTGGCACAGTAATGTAGTTCCAAGTTCTATCGCTATGGTTTGTGTGCTATTGAAGTAGCCCCAAGCAGAGACTGACGAGAATCCCTTTCATAGAAAGGGGTTACCAGGCTTCCAAAAAACTGCGAGTTTCCTGAAATCTCAGCAAACATTTTTTCACGCAGTCTTGATGATACTTCCATTTAATGATCAGTACACCAATCCCACATGGCTCACCAAATTTTGTTCTTCTATTTTAAACCTTTCCTTTGCAGTAACCGTTTTCATGTTTAGGTTTCACTCTGTTTTCTCCTATATGGATACATGTAGTTGGAACTCTAAATCAAACACGGTTTGTGCTAGCTCTTTGAAACTTGGCACAATAATGTAGTTCCAAGTTCTATCACTATGGTTTGTGTGCTATTTACGTAGCCCAAAGCAGAGACTGACGAGAATCCCTTTCATTGAAAGCTGTTGCCAAGCTTCCAAAAAACTACGAGTTTCCTGAAATTTCAGCAAACATTTTTTCACCCAATCTTGATGATACTTCCATTTAATGATCAGGACACCAATCCCACTTGGCTCACCAAATTTCGTTCTTCTAGGTTAAACCGTTCCTTTGCAGTAACCGTTTTCTTCTTTAGAGTTCACTCTGTTTTCTCCTATATGGATACATGTAGTTGGAACTCTAAATCAAACACGGTTTGTGCTGGCTCTTTGAAACTTGGCACAATAATGTAGTTCCAAGTTCCATAGCTATGGTTTGTGTTCTATTGAAGTAGCCCCAAGCAGAGACTGACGAGAATCCCTTTCATTGAAAGGGGTTGCCAGGCTTCCAAAAAACTGCGAGTTTCCTGTAATCTCAGCCAACATTTTTTCACCCAATCTTGATGATACTTCCATTTAATGATCAGTACACCAATCCCACTTGGCTCACCAAATTTCGTTCTTCTAGGTTAAACCGTTCCTTTGCAGTAACTGTTTTCATGTTTAAGTTTCACTCTGTTTTCTCCTATATGGATACATGTAGTTGGAACTCTAAATCAAACACGGTTTGTGCTAGCTCTTTGAAACTTGGCACAATAATGTAGTTCCAAGTTCTATCGCTATGGTTTGTGTGCTATTGAAGTAGCCCCAAGCAGAGACTGACGAGAATCCCTTTCATTGAAAGTGGTTGGAGGCTTCCAAAAAACTGCGAGTTTCCTGAAATCTCAGCAAACATTTTTTCACCCAATCTTGATGATACTTGCAGGTAGTCAGTACATGAATCCCACTTGGCTCACCAAATTTCGTTCTTCTAGGTTAAACTGTTCCTTTGCAGTAACCGTTTTTATGTTTAGGTTTCACTCTGTTTTCTCCTATATGGATACATGTAGTTGGAACTCTAAATCAAATACGGTTTGTGCTAGCTCTTTGAAACTTGGCACAATAATGTAGTTCCAAGTTCTATCGCTATGGTTTGTGTGCTATTGAAGTAGCCCCAAGCAGAGACTGACGAGAATCCCTTTCATTGAAAGGGGTTGCCCAGCTTCCAAAAAACTACAAGATTCCTGAAATCTCAGCAAACAATTTTTCACCCAATCTTGATGATACTTGCAGGTAGTTATAGTACACGAATCCCACTTGGCTCACTAAATTTCGTTCTTCTAGGTTAAAACGTTCCTTTGCAGTAACCGTTTTCATGTTTAGGTTTCACTCTGTTTTCTCCTATATGGATACATGTAGTTGGAACTCTAAATCAAACACGGTTTGTGCTGGCTCTTTGAAACGTGGCACAATAATGTACTTCCAAGTTCTATCGCCATGGTTTGTGTGCTATTGAAGTAGCCCCAAGCAGAGACTGACGAGAATCCCTTTCATTGAAAGGGGTTGCCAAGCTTGCAAAAAACTACGAGTTTCCTGAAATCTCAGCAAACATTTTTTACCCAATCTTGATGATACTCCCATTTAATTATCAGTACATCAATCCCACTTGGCTCACCAAATTTCGTTCTTCTAGGTTTAACCGTTCCTTTGCAGTAACCGTTTTCATGTTTAGGTTTCACTCTGTTTTCTCCTATATGGATACATGTAGTTGGAACTCTAAATCAAACACGGTTTGTGCTAGCTCTTTGAAACTTCGCACAATAATGTAGTTCCAAGTTCTATCGCTATGGTTTGTGTGCTATTGAAGTAGCCCCAAGCAGAGACTGACGAGAATCCCTTTCATTGAAAGGGGTTGCCAAGCGTCCAAAAAACTACGAGTTTCCTGAAATCTCAGCAAACATTTTTTTCACGCAGTCTTGATGATACTTCCATTTAATGATCAGTACACCAATCCCACATGGCTCACCAAATTTTGTTCTTCTATTTTAAACCTTTCCTTTGCAGTAACCGTTTTCATGTTTAGGTTTCACTCTGTTTTCTCCTATATGGATACATGTAGTTGGAACTCTAAATCAAACACGGTTTGTGCTAGCTCTTTGAAACTTGGCACAATAATGTAGATCCAAGTTCTATCACTATGGTTTGTGTGCTATTGACGTAGCCCAAAGCAGAGACTGACGAGAATCCCTTTCATTGAAAGCTGTTGCCAAGCTTCCAAAAAACTACGAGTTTCCTGAAATTTCAGCAAACATTTTTTCACCCAATCTTGATGATACTTCCATTTAATGATCAGGACACCAATCCCACTTGGCTCACCAAATTTCGTTCTTCTAGGTTAAACCGTTCCTTTGCAGTAACCGTTTTCTTCTTTAGAGTTCACTCTGTTTTCTCCTATATGGATACATGTAGTTGGAACTCTAAATCAAACACGGTTTGTGCTGGCTCTTTGAAACTTGGCACAATAATGTAGTTCCAAGTTCCATAGCTATGGTTTGTGTTCTATTGAAGTAGCCCCAAGCAGAGACTGACGAGAATCCCTTTCATTGAAAGGGGTTGCCAGGCTTCCAAAAAACTGCGAGTTTCCTGTAATCTCAGCAAACATTTTTTCACCCAATCTTGATGATACTTCCATTTAATGATCAGTACACCAATCCCACTTGGCTCACCAAATTTCGTTCTTCTAGGTTAAACCGTTCCTTTGCAGTAACTGTTTTCATGTTTAAGTTTCACTCTGTTTTCTCCTATATGGATACATGTAGTTGGAACTCTAAATCAAACACGGTTTGTGCTAGCTCTTTGAAACTTGGCACAATAATGTAGTTCCAAGTTCTATCGCTATGGTTTGTGTGCTATTGAAGTAGCCCCAAGCAGAGACTGACGAGAATCCCTTTCATTGAAAGTGGTTGGAGGCTTCCAAAAAACTGCGAGTTTCCTGAAATCTCAGCAAACATTTTTTCACCCAATCTTGATGATACTTGCAGGTAGTAAGTACATGAATCCCACTTGGCTCACCAAATTTCGTTCTTCTAGGTTAAACTGTTCCTTTGCAGAAACCGTTTTTATGTTTAGGTTTCACTCTGTTTTCTCCTATATGGATACATGTAGTTGGAACTCTAAATCAAATACGGTTTGTGCTAGCTCTTTGAAACTTGGCACAATAATGTAGTTCCAAGTTCTATCGCTATGGTTTGTGTGCTATTGAAGTAGCCCCAAGCAGAGACTGACGAGAATCCCTTTCATTGAAAGGGGTTGCCCAGCTTCCAAAAAACTACAAGATTCCTGAAATCTCAGCAAACAATTTTTCACCCAATCTTGATGATACTTGCAGGTAGTTATAGTACACGAATCCCACTTGGCTCACTAAATTTCGTTCTTCTAGGTTAAAACGTTCCTTTGCAGTAACCGTTTTCATGTTTAGGTTTCACTCTGTTTTCTCCTATATGGATACATGTAGTTGGAACTCTAAATCAATCACGGTTTGTGCTAGCTCTTTCAAACTTGGCACAATAATGTAGTTCCAAGTTCTATCGCTATGGTTTGTGTGCTATTGAAGTAGCCCCAAACAGAGACTCACGAGAATCCCTTTCATTGAAACGGGTTGCCAAGCTTCCAAAAAACTACGAGTTTCCTGAAATCTCAGCAAACATTTTTCACCCAATTTGATGATACTTCCATTTAATGATCAGTACACCTATCCCACTTGACTCACCAAATTTCGTTCTTCTAGGTTAAAACGTTCCTTTGCAGTAACCGTTTTCATGTTTAGGTTTCACTCTGTTTTCTCCTATATGGATACATGTAGTTGGAACTCTAAATCAAACACGGTTTGTGCTAGCTCTTTGCAACTTGGCACAATAATGTAGTTCTAAGTTCTATCGCTATGGTTTGTGTGCTATTGAAGTAGCCCCAAGCAGAGACTGACGAGAATCCCTTTCATAAAAAGGGGTTGCCAAGCTTCCAAAAAACTACGAGTTTCCTGAAATTTCAGCAAACATTTTTTCACCCAATATTGATGATACTTCCATTTAATGATCAGGACACCAATCCCACTTGGCTCACCAAATTTCGTTCTTCTAGGTTAAACCGTTCCTTTGCAGTAACCGTTTTCTTCTTTAGATTTCACTCTGTTTTCTCCTATATGGATACATGTAGTTGGAACTCTAAATCAAACACGGTTTGTGCTAGCTCTTTGAAACTTGGAACAATAATGTAGTTCCAAGTTCTATCGCTATGGTTTGTGTGCTATTGAAGTATCCCCAAGCAGAGACTGACGAGAATCACTTTCATTGAAAGTGGTTGGAGGCTTCCAAAAATATGCGAGTTTCCTGAAATCTCAGCAAACATTTTTTCACCCAATCTTGATGATACTTCCATTTAATGATCAGTACACCAATCCCACTTGGCTCACCAAATTTCGTTCTTCTAGGTTAAAACGTTCCTTTGCAGTAACCGTTTTCATGTTTAGGTTTCACTCTGTTTTCTCCTATATAGATACGTGTATTTGGAACTCTAAATCAAACACGGTTTGTGCTAGCTCTTTGAAACTTGGCACAATAATGTAGTTCCAAGTTCTATCGCTATTGCTTGTGTGCTATTGAAGTAGCCCCAAGCAGAGACTGACGAGAATCCCTTTCATTGAAAGGGGTTGCCAAGCTTCCAAAAAAGTACGAGTTTCCTGAAATCTCAGCAAACATTTTTTCACCCAATCTTGATGATACTTGCAGGTAGTGATCAGTACACGAATCTCACTTGGCTCACTAAATTTCGTTCTTCTAGGTTAAACCGTTCCTTTGCAGTAACCGTTTTCATGTTTAGGTTTCACTCTGTTTTCTCCTATATGGATACATGTATTTGGAACTCTAAATCAAACACGGTTTGTGCTAGCTCTTTGAAACTTGGCACAATAATGTAGTTCCAAGTTCTATCGCTATGGTTTGTGTGCTATTGAAGTAGCCCCAAGCACAGACTGATGAGAATCCCTTTCATTGAAACGGTTTGCCAAGCTTCCAAAAAACTACGAGTTTCCTGAAATCTCAGCAAACAATTTTTCACCCAATCTTGATGATACTTGCAGGTAGTGATCAGTACACAAATCCCACTTGGCTCACTAAATTTCGTTCTTCTAGGTTAAAACGTTCCTTTGCAGTAACCGTTTTCATGTTTAGGTTTCACTCTGTTATCTCCTATATGGATACATGTAGTTGGAACTCTAAATCAAACACGGTTTGTGCTAGCTCTTTGAAACTTGGCACAATAATGTAGTTCCAAGTTCCATCGCTATGGTTTGTGTGCTATTGAAGTAGCCCCAAGCAGAGACTGACGAGAATCCCTTTCATTGATAGGGTTTGCCAAGCTTCCAAAAAACTACGAGTTTCCTGAAATTTCAGCAAACATTTTTTCACCCAATCTTGATGATACTTCCATTTAATGATCAGAACACCAATTCCACTTGGCTCACCAAATTTCGTTCTTCTAGGTTAAACCGTTCCTTTGCAGTAACCGTTTTCTTCTTTAGTTTTCACTCTGTTTTCTCCTATATGGATACATGTAGTTGGAACTCTAAATCAAACACCGTTTGTGCTAGCTCTTTGAAACCTGGAACAATAATGTAGTTCGAAGTTCTATCACTATGGTTTGTGTGCTATTGAAGTAGCCCCAAGCAGAGACTGATGAGAATCACTTTCATTGAAAGTGGTTGGAGGCTTCCATAAATATGCGAGTTTCCTGAAATCTCAGCAAACATTTTTTCACCCCATCTTGATGATACTTCCATTTAATGATCAGTACACCAATCCCACTTGGCTCACCAAATTTCGTTCTTCTAGGTTAAAACCTTCCTTTGCAGTAACCGTTTTCATGTTTAGGTTTCACTCTGTTTTCTCCTATATAGATAAGTGTAGTTGGAACTCTAAATCAAACACGGTTTGTGCTAGCTCTTTGAAACTTGGCACACTAATGTAGTTCCAAGTTCTATCGCTATGGTTTGTGTGCTATTAAAGTAGCCCCAAGCAGAGACTGACGAGAATCCCTTTCATTGAAAGGGGTTGCCAAGCTTCCAAAAAACTGCGAGTTTCCTGAAATCTCAGCAAACATTTTTTCACCCAATCTTGATGATACTTCCATTTAATGATCAGTACACCAATCCCACTTGGCTCACCAAATTTCGTTCTTCTAGGTTAAACCGTTCCTTTGCAGTAACCGTTTTCATGTTTAGGTTTCACTCTGTTTTCTCCTATATGGATACATGTAGTTGGAACTCTAAATCAAACACGGTTTGTGCTAGCTCTTTGAAACTTGGCACAATAATGTAGTTCCAAGTCCTATCGCTATGGTTTGTGTGCTATTGAAGTAGCCCCAAGCAGAGACTGACGAGAATCCCTTTCATTGAAACGGGTTGCCAAGCTTCCAAAAAAATACGAGTTTCCTGAAATCTCAGCAAACAATTTTTCACCCAATCTTGATGATACTTGCAGGTAGTGATCAGTACACGAATCCCACTTGGCTCACTAAATTTCGTTCTTCTAGGTTAAAACGTTCCTTTGCAGTAACCGTTTTCATGTTTAGGTTTCACTCTGTTATCTCCTATATGGATACATGTAGTTGGAACTCTAAATCAAACACGGTTTGTGCTAGCTCTTTGAAACTTGGCACAATAATGTAGTTCCAAGTTCTATCGCTATGGTTTGTGTGCTATTGAAGTAGCCCCAAGCAGAGACTGACGAGAATCCCTTTCATTGAAAGGGGTTGCCAAGATTCCAAAAAACTACGAGTTTCCTGAAATTTCAGCAAACATTTTTTCACCCAATCTTGATGATACTTCCATTTAATGATCAGGACACCAATTCCACTTGGCTGACCAAATTTCGTTCTTCTAGGTTAAACCGTTCCTTTGCAGTAACCGTTTTCTTCTTTAGATTTCACTCTGTTTTCTCCTATATGGATACATGTAGTTGAAACTCTAAATCAAACACGGTTTGTGCTAGCTCTTTGAAACCTGGAACAATAATGTAGTTCCATGTTCTATCGCTATGGTTTGTGTGCTATTGAAGTAGCCCCAAGCAGAGACTGATGAGAATCACTTTCATTGAAAGTGGTTGGAGGCTTCCAAAAATATGCGAGTTTCCTGAAATCTCAGCAAACATTTTTTCACCCAATCTTGATGATACTTCCATTTAATGATCAGTACACCAATCCCACTTGGCTCACCAAATTTCGTTCTTCTAGGTTAAAACCTTCCTTTGCAGTAACCGTTTTCATGTTTAGGTTTCAATCTGTTTTCTCCTATATAGATAAGTGTAGTTGGAACTCTAAATCAAACACGGTTTGTGCTAGCTCTTTGAAACTTGGCACAATAATGTAGTTCCAAGTTCTATCGCAATGGTTTGTGTGCTATTAAAGTAGCCCCAAGCAGAGACTGACGAGAATCCCTTTCATTGAAAGGGGTTGCCAAGCTTCCAAAAAACTGCGAGTTTCCTGAAATCTCAGCAAACATTTTTTCACCCAATCTTGATGATACTTGCAGGTAGTGATCAGTACACGAATCTCACTTGGCTCACTAAATTTCGTTCTTATAGCTTAAACCGTTCCTTTGCAGTAACCGTTTTCATGTTTAGGTTTCACTCTGTTTTCTCCTGTATGGATACATGTAGTTGGAACTCTAAATCAAACACGGTTTGTGCTAGCTCTTTGAAACTTGGCACAATAACGTAGTTCCAAGTTCTGTCGCTATGATTTGTGTGCTTTTGAAGTAGCCCCAAGCAGAGACTGATGAGAATCCCTTTCATTGAAAGGGGTTATCAAGCTTCCAAAAAGCTACGAGTTTCCTGAAATCTCAGCAAACATTTTTTCACCCAATCTTGATGATACTTGCAGGTAGTGATCAGTACACGAATCCCACTTGGCTCACCAAATTTCGTTCTTCTCGGTTAAACCGTTCCTTTGCAGTAACCGTTTTCATGTTTAGGTTTCACTCTGTTTTCTCCTATATGGATACATGTAGTTGGAACTCTAAATCAAACACGGTTTGTGCTAGCTCTTTGAAACTTGGCACAATAATGTAGTTCCAAGTTCTAAAGCTATGGTTTGTGTGCTATTGAAGTAGCCCCAAGCAGAGACTGACGAGAATCCCTTTCATTGAAAGGGGTTGCCAAGCTTGCAAAAAACTACGAGTTTCCTGAAATCTCAGCAAACATTTTTTCACCCAATCTTGATGATACTTCCACTTAATGATCAGGACACCATTCCCACTTGGCTCACCAAATTTCGTTCTTCTAGGTTAAACTGTTCCTTTGCAGTAAACGTTTTCATGTTTAGGTTTCACTCTGTTTTCTCCTATATAGATACATTTAGTTGGAACTCTAAATCAAACACGGTTTGTGCTAGCTCTTTGAAACTTGGCACAATAATGTAGTTCCAAGTTCTATTGCTGTGGTTTGTGTGCTATTGAACTTGCCCCAAGCAGAGACTGACGAGAATCCCTTTCATTGAAAGGGTTGCCAAGCTTGCAAAAAACTACGAGTTTCCTGAAATCTCAGCAAACATTTTTTCACCCAATCTTGATAATACTTGCAGGTAGTGATCAGTACACGAATCTCACTTGGCTCACCAAATTTCGTTATTCTAGATTAAACCGTTCCTTTGCAGTAACTGTTTTCATGTTTAGGTTTCACTCTGTTTTCTCCTATATGGATACATGTAGTTGGAACTCTAAATCAAACACGGTTTGTGCTAGCTCTTTGAAACTTCGCACAATAATGTAGTTCCAAGTTCTATCGCCATGGTTTGTGTGCTATTGAAGTAGCCCCAAGCAGAGACTTACGAGAATCCCTTTCATTGAAAGGGGTTGCCAAGCTTCCAAAAAACTACGAGTTTCCTGAAATCTCAGCAAACATTTTTTCACCCAATTTGATGATACTTCCATTTAATGATCAGTACACCAATCCCACTTGGCTCACCAAATTTCGTTCTTCTAGGTTAAACCGTTCCTTTGCAATAACCATTTTCATGTTTAGGTTTCACTCTGTTTTCTCCTATATGGATACATGTAGTTGGAACTCTCAATCAAACACGGTTTGTGCTACCTCTTTGATACTTGGCACAATAATGTAGTTCCAAGTTCTATCACTATGGTTTGTGTGCTATTTAAGGACCCCCAAGCAGAGACTGACGAGAATCCCTTTCATAGAAAGGGGTTGCCAGGCTTCCAAAAAGCTGCGAGTTTCCTGAAATCTCAGCAAACATTTTTTCACCCAGTCTTGATGATACTTCCATTTAATGATCAGTACACCAATCCCATTTGGCTCACCAAATTTCGTTCTTCTAGGTTAAACCGTTCCTTTGCAGTAACCGTTTTCATGTTTAGGTTTCACTCTGTTTTCTCCTATATGGATACATGTAGTTGGAACTCTAAATCAAACACGGTTTGTGCTAGCTCCTTGAAACTTGGCACAATAATGTAGTTCCAAGTTCTATCGCCATGGTTTGTGTGCTATTGAAGTAGCCCCAAGCAGAGACTGACGAGAATCCCTTTCATTGAAACGGGTTGCCAAGCTTCCAAAAAACTACGAGTTTCCTGAAATCTCAGCAAACATTTTTTCACCCAATTTGATGATACTTCTATTTAATGATCAGTACACCAATCCCACTTGGCTCACCAAATTTCGTTCTTCTAGGTTAAACCGTTCCTTTGCAATAACCGTTTTCATGTTTAGGTTTCACTCTGTTTTCTCCTATATGGATACATGTAGTTGGAACTCTAAATCAAACACGGTTTGCGCTAGCTCTTTGAAACTTGGCACAATAATGTAGTTCCAAGTTCTATCGCTATGGTTTGTGTGCTATTGAAGTAGCCCCAAGCAGAGACTTATGAGAATCCCTTTCATTGAAAGGGGTTGCCAAGCTTCCAAAAAACTACGAGTTTCCTGAAATCTCAGCAAACATTTTTTCACCCAATCTTGATGATACTTCTATTTAATGATCAGTACACCAATCCCACATGGCTCACCAAATTTCGTTCTTCTAGGTTAAACCGTTCCTTTGCAATAACCGTTTTCATGTTTAGGTTTCACTCTGTTTTCTCCGATATGGATACATGTAGTTGGAACTCTAAATCAAACACGGTTTGTGCTAGCTATTTGAAACTTGGCACAATAATGTAGTTTTAAGTTCTATCGCTAGGGTTTGTGTGCTATTGAAGTAGCCACAAGCAGAGACTGACGAGAATCCCTTTCATTGAAAGGGGTTGCCAAGCTTGCAAAAAACTGCGAGTTTCCTGAAATCTCAGCAAACATTTTTTCACCCAATCATGATAATACTTGCAGGTAGTGATCAGTACACGAATCTCACTTGGCTCACCAAATTTCGTTCTTCTAGGTTAAACCGTTCCTTTGCAGTAACCGTTTTCATGTTTAGGTTTCACTCTGTTTTCTCCTATATGGATACATGTAGTTGGAACTCTAAATCAAACACGGTTTGTGCTAGCTCTTTGAAACTTGGCACAATAATGTAGTTCCAAGTTCTATCGCTATGGTTTGTGTGCTATTGAAGTAGCCCCAAGCAGAGCCTTACGAGAATCCCTTTCATTGAAAGGGGTTGCCAGGCTTCCAAAAAACTGCGAGTTTCCTGAAATCTCAGCAAACATTTTTTCACCCAGTCTTGATGATACTTCCATTTAATGATCAGTACACCAATCCCACTTGGCTCACCAAATTTCGTTCTTCTAGGTTAAACCTTTCCTTTGCAGTAACCGTTTTCAAGTTTAGGTTTCACTCTTTTTTCTCCTATATGGATACATGTAGTTGGAACTCTAAATCAAACACGGTTTGTGCTAGCTCTTTGAAACTTGGCACAATAATGTAGTTCCAAGTTCTATCGCTATGGTTTGTGTGCTATTGAAGTAGCCCCAAGCAGAGAACGACGAGAATCCCTTTCATTGAAAGGGGTTGCCAAGCTTCCAAAAAACTACGAGTTTCCTGAAATTTCAGCAAACATTTTTTCACCCAATCTTGATGATACTTCCATTTACTGATCAGTACACCAATCCCACTTGGCTCACCAAATTTCGTTCTTCTAGGTTAAACCGTTCCTTTGCAGTAACTGTTTTCATGTTTAGGTTTCACTCTGTTTTCTCCTATATGGATACATGTAGTTGGAACTCTAAATCAAACACGGTTTGTGCTAGCTCTTTGAAACTTGGCACAATAATGTAGTTCCAAGTTCTATCGCTATGGTTTGTGTGCTATTGAAGTAGCCCCAAGCAGAGACTGACGAGAATCACTTTCATTGAAAGTGGTTGGAGGCTTCCAAAAAACTGCGAGTTTCCAGAAATCTCAGCAAATATTTTTTCACCCAATCTTGATGATACTTCAATTTAATGATCAGTACACCAATCTCACTTGGCTCACCAAATTTCGTTCTTCTAGGTTAAAACGTTCCTTTGCAGGAACCGTTTTCATGTTTAGGTTTCACTCTGTTTTCTCCTATATAGATACGTGTAGTTGGAACTCTAAATCAAACACGGTTTGTGCTAGCTCTTTGAAACTTGGCACAATAATGTAGTTCCAAGTTCTATCGCTATGGTTTGTGTGCTATTGAAATACCCCAAGCAGAGACTGACGAGAATCCCTTTCATTGAAAGGGGTTGCCAAGCTTCCAAAAAACTGCGAGTTTCCTGAATTCTCAGCAAACATTTTTTCACCCAATCTTGATAATACTTGCAGGTAGTGATCAGTACACGAATCTCACTTGGCTCACCAAATTTCGTTCTTCTAGGTTAAACCGTTCCTTTGCAGTAACTGTTTTCATGTTTAGGTTTCACTCTGTTTTCTCCTATATGGATACTTGTAGTTGGAACTCTAAATCAAACACGGTTTGTGCTAGCTCTTTGAAACTTGGCACAATAATGTAGTTCCACGTTCTATAGCTATGGTTTGTGTGCTATTGAAGTAGCCCCAAGCAGAGACTGACGAGAATCCCTTTCATTGAAAGGGGTTGCCAAGCTTCCAAAAAACTACGAGTTTCCTGAAATCTCAGCAAACATTTTTTCACCCAATCTTGATGATACTTCCATTTAATGATCAGTACACCAATCCCACTTGGCTCACCAAATTTTGTTCTTCTAGGTTAAACCGTTCCTTTGCAGTAACTGTTTTCATGTTTAGATTTCACTCAGTTTTCTCCTATATGGATACATGTAGTTGGAACTCTAAATCAAACACGGTTTGTGCTAGCTCTTTGAAACTTGGCACAATAATGTAGTTCCAAGTTCTATCGCTATGGTTTGTGTGGTATTGAAGTAGCCCCAAACAGAGACTCACGAGAATCCCTTTCATTGAAAGGGGTTGCCAAGCTTCCAAAAAACTACGAGTTTCCTGAAATCTCAGCAAACATTTTTTCACCCAATATTGATGATACTTCCATTTAATGATCAGTACACCAATCCCACTTGGCTCACCAAATTTCGTACTTATAGGTTAAACTGTTCCTTTGCAGTAACCGTTTTCATGTTTAGGTTTCACTCTGTTTTCTCCTATATGGATACATGTAGTTGGAACTCTAAATCAAACACGGTTTGTGCTAGCTCTTTGAAACTTGGCACAATATTGTAGTTCCAAGTTCTATCGCTATGGCTTGCGTGCTATTGAAGTAGCCCAAAGCAGAGACTGACGAGAATCCCTTTCATTGAAAGATGTTGCCAAGCTTCCAAAAAACTACGAGTTTCCTGAAATTTCAGCAAACATTTTTTCACCCAATCTTGATGATACTTCCATTTAATGATCAGGACACCAATCCCACTTGGTTCACCAAATTTCGTTCTTCTAGGTTAAACCGTTCCTTTGCAGTAATCGTTTTCTTCTTTAGATTACACTCTTTTTTCTCCTATATGGATACATGTAGTTGGAACTCTAAATCAAACATGGTTTGTGCTAGCTCTTTGAAACTTGGCACAATAATGTAGTTCCAAGTTCTATCGCTATGGTTTGTGTGCTATTGAAGTAGCCCCAAGCAGAGACTGACGAGAATCACTTTCATTGAAAGTGGTTGGAGGCTTCCAAAAAACTGCGAGTTTCCTGAAATCTCAGCAAACATTTTTTCACCCAATCTTGATGATACTTCCATTTAATGATCAGTACACCAATCCCACTTGGCTCACCAAATTTCGTTCTTCTAGGTTAAAACGTTCCATTGCAGTAACCGTTTTCATATTTAGGTTTCACTCTGTTTTCTCCTATATAGATACGTGTAGTTGGAACTCTAATTCAAACACGGTTTGTGCTAGCTCTTTGAAACTTGGTACAATAATGTAGTTCCAATTTCTATCGCTGTGGTTTGTGTTCTATTGAAGTAGCCCCAAGCAGAGACTGACGAGAATCCCTTTCATTGAAAGGGGTTGCCAAGCTTCCAAAAAACTGCGAGTTTCCTCAAATCTCAGCAAACATTTTTTCACCCAATCTTGATGATACTTGCAGGTAGTGATCAGTACATGAATCCCACTTGGCTCACTAAATTTCATTCTTCTAGGTTAAACCGTTCCTTTGCAGTAACCGTTTTCATGTTTAGGTTTCACTCTGTTTTCTCCTATATGGATACATGTAGTTGGAACTCTAAATCAAACACGGTTTGTGCTAGCGCTTTGAAACTTGGCACAATAATGTAGTTCCAAGTTCTGTCGCTATGATTTGTGTGCTTTTGAAGTAGCCCCAAGCAGAGACTGACGAGAATCCCTTTCATTGAAAGGGGTTATCAAGCTTCCAAAAAACTACGAGTTTCCTGAAATCTCAGCAAACATTTTTTCACCCAATCTTGATGATACTTGCAGGTAGTGATCAGTACACCAATCCCACTTGGCTCACCAAATTTCGTTCTTCTAGGTTAAACAGTTCCTTTGCAGTAACCGTTTTCATGTTTAGGTTTCACTCTGTTTTCTCCTATATGGATATATGTAGTTGGAACTCTAAATCAAACACGGTTTGTGCTAGCTCTTTGAAACTTGGCACAATAATGTAGTTCCAAGTTTTCTCGCTATGGTTTGTGTGCTATTGAAGTAGCAACAAGCAGAGACTGACGAGAATCCCTTTCATTGAAAGGGGTTGCCAAGCTTCCAAAAAACTACGAGTTTCCTGAAATCTCAGCAAACATTTTTTCACCCAATATTGATGATACTTCCATTTAATGATCAGTACACCAATCCCACTTGGCTCACCAAATTTCGTACTTATAGGTTAAACTGTTCCTTTGCAGTAACCGTTTTCATGTTTAGGTTTCACTCTGTTTTCTCCTATATGGATACATGTAGTTGGAACTCTAAATCAAACACGGTTTGTGCTAGCTCTTTGAAACTTGGCACAATAATGTAGTTCCAAGTTATTTCGCTATAGTTTGTGTGCTATTGAAGTAGCCCCAAGCAGAGACTGACGAGAATCCCTTTCATTGAAAGGGGTTGCCAAGCTTCCAAAAAACTACGAGTTTCCTGAAATCTCAGCAAACATTTTTTCACCCAATTTGTAGATACTTCCATTTAATGATCAGTACACCAATCCCACTTGGCTCACCAAATTTCGTTCTTCTAGGTTAAACCGTTCCTTTGCAGTAACCGTTTTCATGTTTAGGTTTCACTCTGTTTTCTCCTATATGGATACATGTAGTTGGAACTCTAAATCAAACACGGTTTGTGCTAGCTCTTTGAAACTTGGCACAATAATGTAGTTCCAAGTTCTATCGCTATGGTTTGTGTGCTATTGAAATACCCCCAAGCAGAGACTGACGAGAATCCCTTTCATTGAAAGGGGTTGCCAAGCTTCCAAAAAACTGCGAGTTTCCTGAATTCTCAGAAAACATTTTTTCACCCAATCTTGATAATACTTGCAGGTAGTGATCAGTACACGAATCTCACTTGGCTCACCAAATTTCGTTCTTCTAGGTTAAACCGTTCCTTTGCAGTAACTGTTTTCATGTTTAGGTTTCACTCTGTTTTCTCCTATATGGATACTTGTAGTTGGAACTCTAAATCAAACACGGTTTGTGCTAGCTCTTTGAAACTTGGCACAATAATGTAGTTCCACGTTCTATAGCTATGGTTTGTGTGCTATTGAAGTAGCCCCAAGCAGAGACTGACGAGAATCCCTTTCATTGAAAGGGGTTGCCAAGCTTCCAAAAAACTACGAGTTTCCTGAAATCTCAGCAAACATTTTTTCACCCAATCTTGATGATACTTCCATTTAATGATCAGTACACCAATCCCACTTGGCTCACCAAATTTTGTTCTTCTAGGTTAAACCGTTCCTTTGCAGTAACTGTTTTCATGTTTAGATTTCACTCAGTTTTCTCCTATATGGATACATGTAGTTGGAACTCTAAATCAAACACGGTTTGTGCTAGCTCTTTGAAACTTGGCACAATAATGTAGTTCCAAGTTCTATCGCTATGGTTTGTGTGGTATTGAAGTAGCCCCAAACAGAGACTCACGAGAATCCCTTTCATTGAAAGGGGTTGCCAAGCTTCCAAAAAACTACGAGTTTCCTGAAATCTCAGCAAACATTTGTTCACCCAATCTTGATGATACTTGCAGGTAGTGATCAATACACGAATCTCACTTGGCTCACTAAATTTCGTTCTTCTAGGTTAAACCGTTCCTTTGCAGTAACCGTTTTCATGTTTAGGTTTCACTCTGTTTTCTTCTATATGGATACATGTAGTTGGAACTCTAAATCAAACACGGTTTGTGCTAGCTCTTTGAAACTTGGCACAATAATGTAGTTCCAAGTTCTCTCGCTATGGTTTGTGTGCCATTGAAGTAGCCCCAAGCAGAGACTGACGAGAATCCCTTTCATGGAAAGGGGTTGCCAAGCTTCCAAAAAACTGCGAGTTTCCTGAAATCTCAGCAAACATTTTTTCACCCAGGCTTGATGATACTTCCATTTAATGATCAGTACACCAATCCCACTTGGCTCACCAAATTTCGTTCTTCTAGGTTAAACCTTTCCTTTGCAGTAACCGTTTTCATGTTTAGGTTTCACTCTGTTTTCTCCTATATGGATACATGTAGTTGGAACTCTAAATCAAACACGGTTTGTGCTAGCTCTTTGAAACTTGGCACAATATTGTAGTTCCAAGTTCTATCGCTATGGCTTGCATGCTATTGAAGTAGCCCAAAGCAGAGACTGACGAGAATCCCTTTCATTGAAAGATGTTGCCAAGCTTCCAAAAAACTACGAGTTTCCTGAAATTTCAGCAAACATTTTTTCACCCAATCTTGATGATACTTCCATTTAATGATCAGGACACCAATCCAACTTGGTTCACCAAATTTCGTTCTTCTAGGTTAAACCGTTCCTTTGCAGTAATCGTTTTCTTCTTTAGATTACACTCTTTTTTCTCCTATATGGATACATGTAGTTGGAACTCTAAATCAAACATGGTTTGTGCTAGCTCTTTGAAACTTGGCACAATAATGTAGTTCCAAGTTCTATCGCTATGGTTTGTGTGCTATTGAAGTAGCCCCAAGCAGAGACTGACGAGAATCACTTTCATTGAAAGTGGTTGGAGGCTTCCAAAAAACTGCGAGTTTCCTGAAATCTCAGCAAACATTTTTTCACCCAATCTTGATGATACTTCCATTTAATGATCAGTACACCAATCCCACTTGGCTCACCAAATTTCGTTCTTCTAGGTTAAAACGTTCCATTGCAGTAACCGTTTTCATATTTAGGTTTCACTCTGTTTTCTCCTATATAGATACGTGTAGTTGGAACTCTAATTCAAACACGGTTTGTGCTAGCTCTTTGAAACTTGGTACAATAATGTAGTTCCAATTTCTATCGCTGTGGTTTGTGTTCTATGGAAGTAGCCCCAAGCAGAGACTGACGAGAATCCCTTTCATTGAAAGGGGTTGCCAAGCTTCCAAAAAACTGCGAGTTTCCTCAAATCTCAGCAAACATTTTTTCACCCAATCTTGATGATACTTGCAGGTAGTGATCAGTACATGAATCCCACTTGGCTCACTAAATTTCATTCTTCTAGGTTAAACCGTTCCTTTGCAGTAACCGTTTTCATGTTTAGGTTTCACTCTGTTTTCTCCTATATGGATACATGTAGTTGGAACTCTAAATCAAACACGGTTTGTGCTAGCTCTTTGAAACTTGGCACAATAATGTAGTTCCAAGTTCTGTCGCTATGATTTGTGTGCTTTTGAAGTAGCCCCAAGCAGAGACTGACGAGAATCCCTTTCATTGAAAGGGGTTATCAAGCTTCCAAAAAACTACGAGTTTCCTGAAATCTCAGCAAACATTTTTTCACCCAATCTTGATGATACTTGCAGGTAGTGATCAGTACACCAATCCCACTTGGCTCACCAAATTTCGTTCTTCTAGGTTAAACAGTTCCTTTGCAGTAACCGTTTTCATGTTTAGGTTTCACTCTGTTTTCTCCTATATGGATATATGTAGTTGGAACTCTAAATCAAACACGGTTTGTGCTAGCTCTTTGAAACTTGGCACAATAATGTAGTTCCAAGTTTTCTCGCTATGGTTTGTGTGCTATTGAAGTAGCAACAAGCAGAGACTGACGAGAATCCCTTTCATTGAAAGGGGTTGCCAAGCTTCCAAAAAACTACGAGTTTCCTGAAATCTCAGCAAACATTTTTTCACCCAATATTGATGATACTTCCATTTAATGATCAGTACACCAATCCCACTTGGCTCACCAAATTTCGTACTTATAGGTTAAACTGTTCCTTTGCAGTAACCGTTTTCATGTTTAGGTTTCACTCTGTTTTCTCCTATATGGATACATGTAGTTGGAACTCTAAATCAAACACGGTTTGTGCTAGCTCTTTGAAACTTGGCACAATAATGTAGTTCCAAGTTATTTCGCTATAGTTTGTGTGCTATTGAAGTAGCCCCAAGCAGAGACTGACGAGAATCCCTTTCATTGAAAGGGGTTGCCAAGCTTCCAAAAAACTACGAGTTTCCTGAAATCTCAGCAAACATTTTTTCACCCAATTTGATGATACTTCCATTTAATGATCAGTACACCAATCCCACTTGGCTCACCAAATTTCGTTCTTCTAGGTTAAACCGTTCCTTTGCAGTAACCGTTTTCATGTTTAGGTTTCACTCTGTTTTCTCCTATATGGATACATGTAGTTGGAACTCTAAATCAAACACGGTTTGTGCTAGCTCTTTGAAACTTGGCACAATAATGTAGTTCCAAGTTCTATCGCCATGGTTTGTGTGCTATTGAAGTAGCCCCAAGCAGAGACTGACGAGAATCCCTTTCATTGAAACGGGTTGCCAAGCTTCCAAAAAACTACGAGTTTCCTGAAATCTCAGCAAACATTTTTTCACCCAATTTGATGATACTTCTATTTAATGATCAGTACACCAATCCCACTTGGCTCACCAAATTTCGTTCTTCTAGGCTAAACCGTTCCTTTGCAATAACCGTTTTCATGTTTAGGTTTCACTCTGTTTTCTCCTATATGGATACATGTAGTTGGAACTCTAAATCAAACACGGTTTGCGCTAGCTCTTTGAAACTTGGCACAATAATGTAGTTCCAAGTTCTATCGCTATGGTTTGTGTGCTATTGAAGTAGCCCCAAGCAGAGACTTATGAGAATCCCTTTCATTGAAAGGGGTTGCCAAGCTTCCAAAAAACTACGAGTTTCCTGAAATCTCAGCAAACATTTTTTCACCCAATCTTGATGATACTTCTATTTAATGATCAGTACACCAATCCCACATGGCTCACCAAATTTCGTTCTTCGAGGTTAAACCGTTCCTTTGCAATAACCGTTTTCATGTTTAGGTTTCACTCTGTTTTCTCCGATATGGATACATGTAGTTGGAACTCTAAATCAAACACGGTTTGTGGTAGCTATTTGAAACTTGGCACAATAATGTAGTTTTAAGTTCTATCGCTAGGGTTTGTGTGCTATTGAAGTAGCCACAAGCAGAGACTGACGAGAATCCCTTTCATTGAAAGGGGTTGCCAAGCTTGCAAAAAACTGCGAGTTTCCTGAAATCTCAGCAAACATTTTTTTCAACCAATCATGGTAATACTTGCAGGTAGTGATCAGTACACGAATCTCACTTGGCTCACCAAATTTCGTTATTCTAGGTTAAACCGTTCCTTTGCAGTAACCGTTTTCATGTTTAGGTTTCACTCTGTTTTCTCCTATATGGATACATGTAGTTGGAACTCTAAATCAAACACGGTTTGTGCTAGCTCTTTGAAACTTGGCACAATAATGTAGTTCCAAGTTCTATCGCTATGGTTTGTGTGCTATTGAAGTAGCCCCAAGCAGAGCCTTACGAGAATCCCTTTCATTGAAAGGCGTTGCCAAGCTTCCAAAAAACTACGAGTTTCCTGACAATCAGCAAACATTTTTTCACCCAATCTTGATGATACTTCTATTTGATGATCAGTACACCAATCACACTTGGCTCACCAAATTTCGTTCTTCTAGGTTAAACCGTTCCTTTGCAATAACCGTTTTCCTGTTTAGGTTTCACTCTGTTTTCTCCTATATGGATACATGTAGTTGGAACTCTAAATCAAACACGGTTTGTTCTACCTCTTTGAAACTTGACACAATAATGTAGTTCCAAGTTTTATCACTATGGTTTGTGTACTATTGAAGTAGCCCCAAGCAGAGACTGACGAGAATCCCTTTCATAGAAAGGGGTTGCCAGGCTTCCAAAAAACTGCGAGTTTCCTGAAATCTCAGCAAACATTTTTTCACCCAGTCTTGATGATACTTCCATTTAATGATCAGTACACCAATCCCACTTGGCTCACCAAATTTCGTTCTTCTAGGTTAAACCTTTCCTTTGCAGTAACCGTTTTCATGTTTAGGTTTCACTCTTTTTTCTCCTATATGGATACATGTAGTTGGAACTCTAAATCAAACACGGTTTGTGCTAGCTCTTTGAAACTTGGCACAATAATGTAGTTCCAAGTTCTATCGCTATGGTTTGTGTGCTATTGAAGTAGCCCCAAGCAGAGAATGACGAGAATCCCTTTCATTGAAAGGGGTTGCCAAGCTTCCAAAAAACTACGAGTTTCCTGAAATTTCAGCAAACATTTTTTCACCCAATCTTGATGATACTTCCATTTACTGATCAGTACACCAATCCCACTTGGCTCACCAAATTTCGTTCTTCTAGGTTAAACCGTTCCTTTGCAGTAACTGTTTTCATGTTTAGGTTTCACTCTGTTTTCTCCTATATGGATACATGTAGTTGGAACTCTAAATCAAACACGGTTTGTGCTAGCTCTTTGAAACTTGGCACAATAATGTAGTTCCAAGTTCTATCGCTATGGTTTGTGTGCTATTGAAGTAGCCCCAAGCAGAGACTGACGAGAATCACTTTCATTGAAAGTGGTTGGAGGCTTCCAAAAAACTGCGAGTTTCCAGAAATCTCAGCAAATATTTTTTCACCCAATCTTGATGATACTTCAATTTAATGATCAGTACACCAATCCCACTTGGCTCACCAAATTTCGTTCTTCTAGGTTAAAACGTTCCTTTGCAGGAACCGTTTTCATGTTTAGGTTTCACTCTGTTTTCTCCTATATAGATACGTGTAGTTGGAACTCTAAATCAAACACGGTTTGTGCTAGCTCTTTGAAACTTGGCACAATAATGTAGTTCCAAGTTCTATCGCTATGGTTTGTGTGCTATTGAAATACCCCCAAGCAGAGACTGACGAGAATCCCTTTCATTGAAAGGGGTTGCCAAGCTTCCAAAAAACTGCGAGTTTCCTGAAATCTCAGCAAACATTTTTTCACCCAGTCTTGATGATACTTCCATTTAATGATCAGTACACCAATCCCATTTGGCTCACCAAATTTCGTTCTTCTAGGTTAAACCGTTCCTTTGCAGTAACCGTTTTCATGTTTAGGTTTCACTCTGTTTTCTCCTATATGGATACATGTAGTTGGAACTCTAAATCAAACACGGTTTGTGCTAGCTCTTTGAAACTTGGCACAATAATGTAGTTCCAAGTTCTATCGCCATGGTTTGTGTGCTATTGAAGTAGCCCCAAGCAGAGACTGACGAGAATCCCTTTCATTGAAACGGGTTGCCAAGCTTCCAAAAAACTACGAGTTTCCTGAAATCTCAGCAAACATTTTTTCACCCAATTTGATGATACTTCTATTTAATGATCAGTACACCAATCCCACTTGGCTCACCAAATTTCGTTCTTCTAGGCTAAACCGTTCCTTTGCAATAACCGTTTTCATGTTTAGGTTTCACTCTGTTTTCTCCTATATGGATACATGTAGTTGGAACTCTAAATCAAACACGGTTTGCGCTAGCTCTTTGAAACTTGGCACAATAATGTAGTTCCAAGTTCTATCGCTATGGTTTGTGTGCTATTGAAGTAGCCCCAAGCAGAGACTTATGAGAATCCCTTTCATTGAAAGGGGTTGCCAAGCTTCCAAAAAACTACGGGTTTCCTGAAATCTCAGCAAACATTTTTTCACCCAATCTTGATGATACTTCTATTTAATGATCAGTACACCAATCCCACATGGCTCACCAAATTTCGTTCTTCTAGGTTAAACCGTTCCTTTGCAATAACCGTTTTCATGTTTAGGTTTCACTCTGTTTTCTCCGATATGGATACATGTAGTTGGAACTCTAAATCAAACACGGTTTGTGGTAGCTATTTGAAACTTGGCACAATAATGTAGTTTTAAGTTCTATCGCTAGGGTTTGTGTGCTATTGAAATAGCCACAAGCAGAGACTGACGAGAATCCCTTTCATTGAAAGGGGTTGCCAAGCTTGCAAAAAACTGCGAGTTTCCTGAAATCTCAGCAAACATTTTTTCACCCAATCATGGTAATACTTGCAGGTAGTGATCAGTACACGAATCTCACTTGGCTCACCAAATTTCGTTATTCTAGGTTAAACCGTTCCTTTGCAGTAACCGTTTTCATGTTTAGGTTTCACTCTGTTTTCTCCTATATGGATACATGTAGTTGGAACTCTAAATCAAACACGGTTTGTGCTAGCTCTTTGAAACTTGGCACAATAATGTAGTTCCAAGTTCTATCGCTATGGTTTGTGTGCTATTGAAGTAGCCCCAAGCAGAGCCTTACGAGAATCCCTTTCATTGAAAGGCGTTGCCAAGCTTCCAAAAAACTACGAGTTTCCTGAAAATCAGCAAACATTTTTTCACCCAATCTTGATGATACTTCTATTTGATGATCAGTACACCAATCACACTTGGCTCACCAAATTTCGTTCTTCTAGGTTAAACCGTTCCTTTGCAATAACCGTTTTCCTGTTTAGGTTTCACTCTGTTTTCTCCTATATGGATACATGTAGTTGGAACTCTAAATCAAACACGGTTTGTTCTACCTCTTTGAAACTTGACACAATAATGTAGTTCCAAGTTTTATCACTATGGTTTGTGTACTATTGAAGTAGCCCCAAGCAGAGACTGACGAGAATCCCTTTCATAGAAAGGGGTTGCCAGGCTTCCAAAAAACTGCGTGTTTCCTGAAATCTCAGCAAACATTTTTTCACCCAGTCTTGATGATACTTCCATTTAATGATCAGTACACCAATCCCACTTGGCTCACCAAATTTCGTTCTTCTAGGTTAAACCTTTCCTTTGCAGTAACCGTTTTCATGTTTAGGTTTCACTCTTTTTTCTCCTATATGGATACATGTAGTTGGAACTCTAAATCAAACACGGTTTGTGCTAGCTCTTTGAAACTTGGCACAATAATGTAGTTCCAAGTTCTATCGCTATGGTTTGTGTGCTATTGAAGTAGCCCCAAGCAGAGAATGACGAGAATCCCTTTCATTGAAAGGGGTTGCCAAGCTTCCAAAAACTACGAGTTTCCTGAAATTTCAGCAAACATTTTTTCACCCAATCTTGATGATACTTCCATTTACTGATCAGTACACCAATCCCACTTGGCTCACCAAATTTCGTTCTTCTAGGTTAAACCGTTCCTTTGCAGTAACTGTTTTCATGTTTAGGTTTCACTCTGTTTTCTCCTATATGGATACATGTAGTTGGAACTCTAAATCAAACACGGTTTGTGCTAGCTCTTTGAAACTTGGCACAATAATGTAGTTCCAAGTTCTATCGCTATGGTTTGTGTGCTATTGAAGTAGCCCCAAGCAGAGACTGACGAGAATCACTTTCATTGAAAGTGGTTGGAGGCTTCCAAAAAACTGCGAGTTTCCAGAAATCTCAGCAAATATTTTTTCACCCAATCTTGATGATACTTCAATTTAATGATCAGTACACCAATCCCACTTGGCTCACCAAATTTCGTTCTTCTAGGTTAAAACGTTCCTTTGCAGGAACCGTTTTCATGTTTAGGTTTCACTCTGTTTTCTCCTATATAGATACGTGTAGTTGGAACTCTAAATCAAACACGGTTTGTGCTAGCTCTTTGAAACTTGGCACAATAATGTAGTTCCAAGTTCTATCGCTATGGTTTGTGTGCTATTGAAATACCCCCAAGCAGAGACTGACGAGAATCCCTTTCATTGAAAGGGGTTGCCAAGCTTCCAAAAAACTGCGAGTTTCCTGAAATCTCAGCAAACATTTTTTCACCCAATCTTGATAATACTTGCAGGTAGTGATCAGTACACGAATCTCACTTGGCTCACCAAATTTCGTTCTTCTAGGTTAAACCGTTCCTTTGCAGTAACTGTTTTCATGTTTAGGTTTCACTCTGTTTTCTCCTATATGGATACTTGTAGTTGGAACTCTAAATCAAACACGGTTTGTGCTAGCTCTTTGAAACTTGGCACAATAATGTAGTTCCACGTTCTATAGCTATGGTTTGTGTGCTATTGAAGTAGCCCCAAGCAGAGACTGACGAGAATCCCTTTCATTGAAAGGGGTTGCCAAGCTTCCAAAAAACTACGAGTTTCCTGAAATCTCAGCAAACATTTTTTCACCCAATCTTGATGATACTTCCATTTAATGATCAGTACACCAATCCCACTTGGCTCACCAAATTTTGTTCTTCTAGGTTAAACCGTTCCTTTGCAGTAACTGTTTTCATGTTTAGATTTCACTCAGTTTTCTCCTATATGGATACATGTAGTTGGAACTCTAAATCAAACACGGTTTGTGCTAGCTCGTTGAAACTTGGCACAATAATGTAGTTCCAAGTTCTATCGCTATGGTTTGTGTGGTATTGAAGTAGCCCCAAACAGAGACTCACGAGAATCCCTTTCATTGAAAGGGGTTGCCAAGCTTCCAAAAAACTACGAGTTTCCTGAAATATCAGCAAACATTTGTTCACCCAATCTTGATGATACTTGCAGGTAGTGATCAATACACGAATCTCACTTGGCTCACTAAATTTCGTTCTTCTAGGTTAAACCGTTCCTTTGCAGTAACCGTTTTCATGTTTAGGTTTCACTCTGTTTTCTCCTATATGGATACATGTAGTTGGAACTCTAAATCAAACACGGTTTGTGCTAGCTCTTTGAAACTTGGCACAATAATGTAGTTCCAAGTTCTCTCGCTATGGTTTGTGTGCCATTGAAGTAGCCCCAAGCAGAGACTGACGAGAATCCCTTTCATGGAAAGGGGTTGCCAAGCTTCCAAAAAACTGCGAGTTTCCTGAAATCTCAGCAAACATTTTTTCACCCAGTCTTGATGATACTTCCATTTAATGATCAGTACACCAATCCCACTTGGCTCACCAAATTTCGTTCTTCTAGGTTAAACCTTTCCTTTGCAGTAACCGTTTTCATGTTTAGGTTTCACTCTGTTTTCTCCTATATGGATACATGTAGTTGGAACTCTAAATCAAACACGGTTTGTGCTAGCTCTTTGAAACTTGGCACAATATTGTAGTTCCAAGTTCTATCGCTATGGCTTGCGTGCTATTGAAGTAGCCCAAAGCAGAGACTGACGAGAATCCCTTTCATTGAAAGGGGTTGCCAAGCTTCCAAAAAACTACGAGTTTCCTGAAATTTCAGCAAACATTTTTTCACCCAATCTTGATGATACTTCCATTTAATGATCAGGACACCAATCCCACTTGGTTCACCAAATTTCGTTCTTCTAGGTTAAACCGTTCCTTTGCAGTAATCGTTTTCTTCTTTAGATTACACTCTGTTTTCTCCTATATGGATACATGTAGTTGGAACTCTAAATCAAACACGGTTTGTGCTAGCTCTTTGAAACTTGGCACAATAATGTAGTTCCAAGTTCTATCGCTATGGTTTGTGTGCTATTGAAGTAGCCCCAAGCAGAGACTGATGAGAATCACTTTCATTGAAAGTGGTTGGAGGCTTCCAAAAAACTGCGAGTTTCCTGAAATCTCAGCAAACATTTTTTCACCCAATCTTGATGATACTTCCATTTAATGATCAGTACACCAATCCCACTTGGCTCACCAAATTTCGTTCTTCTAGGTTAAAACGTTCCATTGCAGTAACCGTTTTCATGTTTAGGTTTCACTCTGTTTTCTCCTATATAGATACGTGTAGTTGGAACTCTAATTCAAACACGGTTTGTGCTAGCTCTTTGAAACTTGGTACAATAATGTAGTTCCAATTTCTATCGCTGTGGTTTGTGTTCTATTGAAGTAGCCCCAAGCAGAGACTGACGAGAATCCCTTTCATTGAAAGGGGTTGCCAAGCTTCCAAAAAACTGCGAGTTTCCTCAAATCTCAGCAAACATTTTTTCACCCAATCTTGATGATACTTGCAGGTAGTGATCAGTACATGAATCCCACTTGGCTCACTAAATTTCATTCTTCTAGGTTAAACCGTTCCTTTGCAGTAACCGTTTTCATGTTTAGGTTTCACTCTGTTTTCTCCTATATGGATACATGTAGTTGGAACTCTAAATCAAACACGGTTTGTGCTAGCTCTTTGAAACTTGGCACAATAATGTAGTTCCAAGTTCTATCGCTATGGTTTGTGTGCTATTGAAGTAGCCCCAAGCAGAGCCTTACGAGAATCCCTTTCATTGAAAGGCGTTGCCAAGCTTCCAAAAAACTACGAGTTTCCTGAAAATCAGCAAACATTTTTTCACCCAATCTTGATGATACTTCTATTTGATGATCAGTACACCAATCACACTTGGCTCACCAAATTTCGTTCTTCTAGGTTAAACCGTTCCTTTGCAATAACCGTTTTCCTGTTTAGGTTTCACTCTGTTTTCTCCTATATGGATACATGTAGTTGGAACTCTAAATCAAACACGGTTTGTTCTACCTCTTTGAAACTTGACACAATAATGTAGTTCCAAGTTTTATCACTATGGTTTGTGTACTATTGAAGTAGCCCCAAGCAGAGACTGACGAGAATCCCTTTCATAGAAAGGGGTTGCCAGGCTTCCAAAAAACTGCGTGTTTCCTGAAATCTCAGCAAACATTTTTTCACCCAGTCTTGATGATACTTCCATTTAATGATCAGTACACCAATCCCACTTGGCTCACCAAATTTCGTTCTTCTAGGTTAAACCTTTCCTTTGCAGTAACCGTTTTCATGTTTAGGTTTCACTCTTTTTTCTCCTATATGGATACATGTAGTTGGAACTCTAAATCAAACACGGTTTGTGCTAGCTCTTTGAAACTTGGCACAATAATGTAGTTCCAAGTTCTATCGCTATGGTTTGTGTGCTATTGAAGTAGCCCCAAGCAGAGAATGACGAGAATCCCTTTCATTGAAAGGGGTTGCCAAGCTTCCAAAAAACTACGAGTTTCCTGAAATTTCAGCAAACATTTTTTCACCCAATCTTGATGATACTTCCATTTACTGATCAGTACACCAATCCCACTTGGCTCACCAAATT
>NW_027553002.1:0-49210 GCF_045843805.1 Urocitellus parryii
CAGGCCCCTCAGTGCTCCTGAGTCCTCACAGACACCTCAGTTGCTCCTGACTCTCACAGGCCCCGGCCAGGCCCCAGTGCTCCTGACTCCTCACAGGCCCCTCGGTGCTCCTGACTCCTCACAGGCCCCCGGTGCTCCTGACTCCTCACAGGCCCGGTGCTCCTGACTCCTCACAGGCCTCCAGTGCTCCTGACCCTCACAGGCCCTCCAGTGCTCCTGACTCCTCACAGGCCCTCGGTGCTCCTGACTCCTCACAGGCGCGCTATTTGGCCCCCGGTGCTCCTGACTCCTCACAGGCCCTCAGTGCTCCTGACTCCTCACAGGCCCTCGGTGCTCCTGACTCCTCACAGGCCCTCAGTGCTCCTGACTCCTCACAGGCCCTCAGTGCTCCTGACTCACAGGCCCTCAGTGCTCCTGACTCCTCACAGGCCCTCAGTGCTCCTGACTCCTCACAGGCCCCCAGTGCTCCTGACTCCTCACAGGACCCTCAGTGCTCCTGACTCTCACAGGCCCTCAGGTGCTCCTGACTCCTCACAGGCCCTCGGTGCTCCTGACTCCTCACAGGCCCTCAGTGCTCCTGACTCCTCACAGGCCCTCAGTGCTCCTGACTCCTCACAGGCCCTCAGTGCTCCTGACTCCTCACAGGCCCTCGGTGCTCCTGACTCCTCACAGGCCCTCAGTGCTCCTGACTCCTCACAGGCCCTCGGTGCTCCTGACTCCTCACAGGCCCCCAGTGCTCCTGACTCCTCACAGGCCCTCGGTGCTCCCTGACTCCTCACAGGCCCCCAGTGCTCCTGACTCCTCACAGGCCCTCGGTGCTCCTGACTCATCACAGGCCCCCGGTGCTCCTGACTCCTCACAGGCCCTCAGTGCTCCTGACTCCTCACAGGCCCCCGGTGCTCCTGACTCACAGGCCCTCAGTGCTCCTCACTCCTCACAGGCCCTCAGTGCTCCTGACTCCTCACAGGCCCTCGGTGCTCCTGACTCCTCACAGGCCCTCGGTGCTCCCTGACTCCTCACAGGCCCTCGGTGCTCCTGACTCCTCACAGACCCTCGGTGCTCCTGACTCCTCACCCTCAGTGCTCCTCACTCCTCACAGGGCCCTCAGTGCTCCTGTCCTCACAGGCCCTCAGTGCTCCTGACTCCTCACAGGCCCTCAGTGCTCCTGACTCACAGGCCCCAGTGCTCCTGACTCACAGGCCCTCGGTGCTCCTGACTCCTCACAGGCCCCAGTGCTCCTGACTCACAGGCCCTCGGTGCTCCTGACTCCTCACAGGCCGCCGGTGCTCCTGACTCCTCACAGGCCCTCAGTGCTCCTGACTCACAGGCCCTCAGTGCTCCTGACTCCTCACAGGCCCTCAGTGCTCCTGACTCCTCACAGGCCCTAGGTGCTCCTGACTCCTCACAGGCCCTAGGTGCTCCTGACTCCTCACAGGCCCTCAGTGCTCCTGACTCCTCACAGGCCCTCAGTGCTCCTGACTCCTCACAGGCCCTAGGTGCTCCTGACTCCTCACAGGCCCTCAGTGCTCCTGACTCCTCACAGGCCCTAGGTGCTCCTGACTCCTCACAGGCCCTCAGTGCTCCTGACTCACAGGCCCTCAGTGCTCCTGACTCCTCACAGACCCTCAGTGCTCCTGACTCCTCACAGGCCCTCAGTGCTCCTGACTCCTCACAGGCCCCCAGTGCTCCTGACTCCTCACAGGCCCTAGGTGCTCCTGACTCCTCACAGGCCACCGGTGCTCCTGACTCCTCACAGGCCCTCAGTGCTCCTGACTCCTCACAGGCCCTCGGTGCTCCTGACTCCTCACAGGCCGCCGGTGCTCCTGACTCCTCACAGGCCCTCAGTGCAGTGCTCCTGACTCACAGGCCCTCAGTGCTCCTGACTCACAGGCCCTCAGTGCTCCTGACTCCTCACAGGCCCTCAGTGCTCCTGACTCCTCACAGGCCACCGGTGCTCCTGACTCCTCACAGGCCACCGGTGCTCCTGACTCCTCACAGGCCCTCGGTGCTCCTGACTCCTCACAGGCCCTTAGTGCTCCTGACTCCTCACAGGCCCTCAGTGCTCCTGACTCACAGGCCCTCAGGACTCCTGACTCCTCACAGGCCCTCAGTGCTCCTGACTCCTCACAGGCCCTACGTGCTCCTGACTCCTCACAGGCCACCGGTGCTCCTGACTCCTCACAGGCCCTCAGTGCTCCTGACTCCTCACAGGCCCTCGGTGCTCCTGACTCCTCACAGGCCCTCAGTGCTCCTGACTCCTCACAGGCCCTCAGTGCTCCTGACTCCTCACAGACCCTCAGTGCTCCTCACTCCTCACAGGCCCTCAGTGCTCCTGACTCCTCACAGGCCCCCAGTGCTCCTGACTCCTCACAGGCCCCCGGTGCTCCTGACTCCTCACAGGCCCCCGGTGCTCCTGACTCCTCACAGGCCCTCGGTGCTCCTGACTCCTCACAGGCCCTCGGTGCTCCTGAATCCTCACAGGCGCTCAGTGCTCCTGACTCCTCACAGGCCCTCAGTGCTCCTGACTCCTCACAGACCCTCAGTGCTCCTGACTCCTCACAGGCCCTCAGTGCTCCTGACTCCTCACAGGCCCCCGGTGCTCCTGACTCCTCACAGGCCCTCGGTGCTCCTGACTCCTCACAGGCCCCCAGTGCTCCTGACTCACAGGCCCTCAGTGCTCCTCACTCCTCACAGGCCCTCAGTGCTCCTGACTCCTCACAGGCCCTCAGTGCTCCTGACTCCTCACAGGCCCTCAGTGCTCCTGACTCCTCACAGGCCCTCGGTGCTCCTGACTCCTCACAGGCCCTCAGTGCTCCTGACTCCTCACAGGCCCTAGGTGCTCCTGACTCCTCACAGGCACTCGGTGCTCCTGACTCCTCACAGGCCTCGGTGCTCCTGACTCCTCACAGGCCCTCGGTGCTCCTGACTCCTCACAGGCCCTCGGTGCTCCTGACTCCTCACAGGCCCTCGGTGCTCCTGACTCCTCACAGGCCCTCGGTGCTCCTGACTCCTCACAGGCCCTCAGTGCTCCTGACTCCTCACAGGCACTCGGTGCTCCTGACTCCTCACAGGCCCCTCGGTGCTCCTGACTCCTCACAGGCCCCCGGTGCTCCTGACTCCTCACAGGCCCCCAGTGCTCCCGACTCACAGGCCCCCGGTGCTCCTGACTCCTCACAGGCCCTCAGTGCTCCTGACTCCTCACAGACCCTCAGTGCTCCTGACTCCTCACAGGCCCTCAGTGCTCCTGACTCCTCACAGGCCCCTCAGTGCTCCTGACTCCTCACAGGCCCTAGGTGCTCCACTCCTCACAGAGCCCTCAGTGCTCCTGACTCCTCACAGGCCCTCAGTGCTCCTGACTCCTCACAGGCCCTCAGTGCTCCTGACTCCTCACAGGCCCTCAGTGCTCCTCACTCCTCACAGGCCCTCAGTGCTCCTGACTCCTCACAGGCCCCCAGTGCTCCTGACTCCTCACAGGCCCTCAGTGCTCCCTGACTCCTCACAGGCCCTCAGTGCTCCTGACTCCTCACAGGCCCTCAGTGCTCCTGACTCCTCACAGGCCCTCAGTGCTCCTCACTCCTCACAGGCCCCCGGTGCTCCTGACTCTTCACAGGCCCTCAGTGCTCCTGACTCCTCACAGGCCCCCGGTGCTCCTGAGTCCTCACAGGCCCCCGGTGCAACTGACTCCTCACAGGCCCTCAGTGCTCCTGACTCCTCACAGGCCCTCAGTGCTCCTGACTCCTCACAGGCCCTCAGTGCTCCTGACTCACAGGCCCCGGTGCTCCTGACTCCTCACAGGCCCTCAGTGCTCTGACTCCTCACAGGCCCCCGGGCTCCTGACTCCTCACAGGCCCTCGGTGCTCCTGACTCCTCACAGGCCCTCAGTGCTCCTCACTCCTCACAGGCCCTCAGTGCTCCTCACTCCTCACAGGCCCTCAGTGCTCTGACTCCTCACAGGCCCTCAGTGCTCCTGACTCCTCACAGGCCCTCGGTGCTCCTGACTCCTCACAGGCCCCCGGTGCTCCTGACTCCTCACAGACCCTCAGTTCTCCTGACTCCTCACAGGCCCTCAGTGCTCCTCACTCCTCACAGACCCTCAGTGCTCTGACTCCTCACAGGCCCCCGGTGCTCCTGACTCCTCACAGGCCCCGGTGCTCCTGACTCCTCACAGGCACTCGGTGCTCCTGACTCCTCACAGGCCCTCAGTGCTCCTGACTCCTCACAGGCCCTCAGTGCTCCTGACTCCTCACAGGCCCTCGGTGCTCCTGACTCCTCACAGGCCCTCGGTGCTCCTGACTCCTCACAGGCCCTCGGTGCTCCTGACTCCTCACAGGCCCCCGGTGCTCCTGACTCCTCACAGGCCCCCGGTGCTCCTGACTCCTCACAGGCCCCCGGTGCTCCTGACTCCTCACAGGCCCTCCGGTGCTCCTCACTCCTCACAGGCCCTCAGTGCTCCTGACTCCTCACAGGCCCTCAGTGCTCCTGACTCCTCACAGGCCCTCAGTGCTCCTGACTCCTCACAGGCCCTCAGTGCTCCTGACTCCTCACAGGCCCTCAGTGCTCCTGACTCCTCACAGGCCCTCAGTCCTCCTCACTCCTCACAGGCCCCCGGTGCTCCTGACTCCTCACAGGCCCTCGGTGCTCCTGACTCATCACAGGCCCCCGGTGCTCCTGACTCCTCACAGGCCCCCAGTGCTCCTGACTCACAGGCCCTCAGTGCTCCTCACTCCTCACAGGCCCTCAGTGCTCCTGACTCCTCACAGGCCCTCGGTGCTCCTGACTCCTCACAGGCCCCCGGTGCTCCTGGACTCCTCACAGACCCTCGGTGCTCCTGACTCCTCACAGGCCCTCGGTGCTCCTCACTCCTCACAGACCCTCCAGTGCTCCTGACTCCTCACAGGCACTCGGTGCTCCTGACTCCCTCACAGGCCCCGGTGCTCCTGACTCCTCACAGGCCCTCAGTGCTCCTGACTCCTCACAGGCCCTCGGTGCTCCTGACGCCTCACAGGCCCTCGGTGCTCCTGACTCCTCACAGGCCCTCAGTGCTCCTGACTCCTCACAGGCCCTCGGTGCTCCTGACTCCTCACCGACCCTCAGTGCTCCCTGACTCCTCGCGGGCCCCCGGTGCTCCTGACTCACAGACCCTCATTGCTCCTGACTCCTCACAGGCCCTCGGTGCTCCTGACTCCTCACAGGCCCTCGGTGCTCCTGACTCCTCACAGGCCCTCGGTGCTCCTGACTCCTCACAGGCCCTCAGTGCCCCTGACTCCTCACAGGCACTCGGTGCTCCTGACTCCTCACAGGCCCTTAGTGCTCCTGACTCCTCACAGGCCCTCAGTGCTCCTGACTCCTCACAGGCCCTCGGTGCTCCTGACTCCTCACAGGCCCCCGGTGCTCCTGACTCCTCACAGGCCCTCGGTGCTCCTGACTCCTCACAGGCCCTCAGTGCTCCTGACTCACAGGCCCTCAGTGCTCCTGACTCCTCACAGGCCCTCAGTGCTCCTGACTCCTCACAGGCCACCGGTGCTCCTGACTCCTCACAGGCCACCGGTGCTCCTGACTCCTCACAGGCCCTCGGTGCTCCTGACTCCTCACAGGCCCTTAGTGCTCCTGACTCCTCACAGGCCCTCAGTGCTCCTGACTCACAGGCCCTCAGGACTCCTGACTCCTCACAGGCCCTCAGTGCTCCTGACTCCTCACAGGCCCTACGTGCTCCTGACTCCTCACAGGCCACCGGTGCTCCTGACTCCTCACAGGCCCTCAGTGCTCCTGACTCCTCACAGGCCCTCTTTGCTCCTGACTCCTCACAGGCCCTCAGTGCTCCTGACTCCTCACAGGCCCTCAGTGCTCCTGACTCACAGGCCCTCAGTGCTCCTGACTCCTCACAGGCCCTCAGTGCTCCTGACTCCTCACAGACCCTCAGTGCTCCTGACTCCTCACAGGCCCTCAGTGCTCCTGACTCACAGGCCCTCAGTGCTCCTGACTCACAGGCCCTCAGTGCTCCTGACTCCTCACAGGCCCTCAGTGCTCCTGACTCTTCACAGGCCCTCAGTGCTCCTGACTCCTCACAGGCCCTCAGTGCTCCTGACTCCTCACAGGCCCCCGGTGCTCCTGACTCCTCACAGGCCCCCGGTGCTCCTGACTCCTCACAGGCCCTCGGTGCTCCTGACTCCTCCACAGGCGCTCAGTGCTCCTGACTCCTCACAGGCCCTCAGTGCTCCTGACTCCTCACAGACCCTCAGTGCTCCTGACTCCTCACAGGCCCCCGGTGCTCCTGACTCCTCACAGGCCCCCGGTGCTCCTGACTCCTCACAGGGCCCCCGGTGCTCCTGACTCCTCACAGGCCCCCGGTGCTCCTGACTCCTCACAGGCCCCCAGTGCTCCTGACTCACAAGCCCTCAGTGCTCCTGACTCCTCACAGGCCCTCAGTGCTCCTGACACCTCACAGGCCCTCGGTGCTCCTGACTCCTCACAGGCCCTCAGTGCTCCTGACTCCTCACAGGCCCTCAGTGCTCCTGACTCCTCACAGGCCCTCAGTGCTCCTGACTCCTCACAGGCCCTCAGTGCTCCTGACTCCTCACAGGCCCTCAGTGCTCCTGACTCACAGGCCCTCAGTGCTCCTGACTCCTCACAGGCCCTCAGTGCTCCTGACTCCTCACAGGCCCCCGGTGCTCCTGACTCCTCACAGACCCTCAGTGCTCCTGACTCCTCACAGGCCCTCAGTGCTCCTGACTCCTCACAGGCCCTCGGTGCTCCTGACTCCTCACAGGCCCCCAGTGCTCCTGACTCCTCACAGGCCCTCAGTGCTCCTGACTCCTCACAGGCCCTCAGTGCTCCTGACTCCTCACAGGCCCTCGGTGCTCCTGACTCCTCACAGGCCCTCAGTGCTCCTGACTCCTCACAGGCCCTCGGTGCTCCTGACTCCTCACAGGCCCCCAGTGCTCCTGACTCCTCACAGGCCCTCGGTGCTCCTGACTCCTCACAGGCCCCCAGTGCTCCTGACTCCTCACAGGCCCTCGGTGCTCCTGACTCATCACAGGCCCCCGGTGCTCCTGACTCCTCACAGGCCCCCAGTGCTCCTGACTCACAGGCCCTCAGTGCTCCTCACTCCTCACAGGCCCTCAGTGCTCCTGACTCCTCACAGGCCCCTCGGTGCTCCTGACTCCTCACCGGCCCTCGGTGCTCCTGACTCCTCACAGGCCTCGGTGCTCCTGACTCCTCACAGACCCTCGGTGCTCCTGACTCCTCACAGGCCCTCGGTGCTCCTGACTCCTCACAGGCCCTCAGTGCTCCTGACTCCTCACAGGCCCTCAGTGCTCCTGACTCCTCACAGGCCCTCAGTGCTCCTGACTCACAGGCCCCCAGTGCTCCTGACTCACAGGCCCTCGGTGCTCCTGGACTCCTCACAGGCCCCCAGTGCTCCTGACTCACAGGCCCTCGGTGCTCCTGACTCCTCACAGGCCGCCGGTGCTCCTGACTCCTCACAGGCCCTCAGTGCTCCTGACTCACAGGCCCTCAGTGCTCCTGACTCCTCACAGGCCCTCAGTGCTCCTGACTCCTCACAGGCCCTAGGTGCTCCTGACTCCTCACAGGCCTAGGTGCTCCTGACTCCTCACAGGCCCTCAGTGCTCCTGACTCCTCACAGGCCCTCAGTGCTCCTGACTCCTCACAGGCCCTAGGTGCTCCTGCCTCCTCACAGGCCCTCAGTGCTCCTGACTCCTCACAGGCCCTAGGTGCTCCTGACTCCTCACAGGCCCTCAGTGCTCCTGACTCACAGGCCCTCAGTGCTCTGACTCCTCACAGACCCTCAGTGCTCCTGACTCCTCACAGGCCCTCGGTGCTCCTGACTCCTCACAGGCCCCCAGTGCTCCTGACTCCTCACAGGCCCTCGGTGCTCCTGACTCCTCACAGGCCCCCAGTGCTCCTGACTCCTCACAGGCCCTCGGTGCTCCTGACTCATCACAGGCCCCCGGTGCTCCTGACTCCTCACAGGCCCTCAGTGCTCCTGACTCCTCACAGGCCCCCGGTGCTCCTGACTCACAGGCCCTCAGTGCTCCTCACTCCTCACAGGCCCTCAGTGCTCCTGACTCCTCACAGGCCCTCGGTGCTCCTGACTCCTCACAGGCCCTCGGTGCTCCTGACTCCTCACAGGCCCTCGGTGCTCCTGACTCCTCACAGACCCTCGGTGCTCCTGACTCCTCACAGGCCCTCAGTGCTCCTCACTCCTCACAGGCCCTCAGTGCTCCTGACTCCTCACAGGCCCTCAGTGCTCCTGACTCCTCACAGGCCCTCAGTGCTCCTGACTCACAGGCCCCCAGTGCTCCTGACTCACAGGCCCTCGGTGCTCCTGACTCCTCACAGGCCCCCAGTGCTCCTGACTCACAGGCCCTCGGTGCTCCTGACTCCTCACAGGGCCGCCGGTGCTCCTGACTCCTCACAGGCCCTCAGTGCTCCTGACTCACAGGCCCTCAGTGCTCCTGACTCCTCACAGGCCCTCAGTGCTCCTGACTCCTCACAGGCCCTAGGTGCTCCTGACTCCTCACAGGCCCTAGGTGCTCCTGACTCCTCACAGGCCCTCAGTGCTCCTGACTCCTCACAGGCCCCCAGTGCTCCTGACTCCTCACAGGCCCTAGGTGCTCCTGACTCCTCACAGGCCACCGGTGCTCCTGACTCCTCACAGGCCCTCAGTGCTCCTGACTCCTCACAGGCCCTCGGTGCTCCTGACTCCTCACAGGCCGCCGGTGCTCCTGACTCCTCACAGGCCCTCAGTGCAGTGCTCCTGACTCACAGGCCCTCAGTGCTCCTGACTCACAGGCCCTCAGTGCTCCTGACTCCTCACAGGCCCTCAGTGCTCCTGACTCCTCACAGGCCACCGGTGCTCCTGACTCCTCACAGGCCACCGGTGCTCCTGACTCCTCACAGGCCCTCGGTGCTCCTGACTCCTCACAGGCCCTTAGTGCTCCTGACTCCTCACAGGCCCTCAGTGCTCCTGACTCACAGGCCCTCAGGACTCCTGACTCCTCACAGGCCCTCAGTGCTCCTGACTCCTCACAGGCCCTACGTGCTCCTGACTCCTCACAGGCCACCGGTGCTCCTGACTCCTCACAGGCCCTCAGTGCTCCTGACTCCTCACAGGCCCTCAGTGCTCCTGACTCCTCACAGGCCCTCAGTCCTCCTCACTCCTCACAGGCCCCCGGTGCTCCTGACTCCTCACAGGCCCTCGGTGCTCCTGACTCATCACAGGCCCCCGGTGCTCCTGACTCCTCACAGGCCCCCGGTGCTCCTGACTCCTCACAGGCCCTCAGTGCTCCTGACTCACAGGCCCTCAGTGCTCCTGACTCCTCACAGGCCCTCAGTCCTCCTCACTCCTCACAGGCCCCCGGTGCTCCTGACTCCTCACAGGCCCTCGGTGCTCCTGACTCATCACAGGCCCCCGGTGCTCCTGACTCCTCACAGGCCCCCAGTGCTCCTGACTCACAGGCCCTCAGTGCTCCTCACTCCTCACAGGCCCTCAGTGCTCCTGACTCCTCACAGGCCCTCGGTGCTCCTGACTCCTCACAGGCCCCCGGTGCTCCTGACTCCTCACAGACCCTCGGTGCTCCTGACTCCTCACAGGCCCTCGGTGCTCCTCACTCCTCACAGACCCTCAGTGCTCCTGACTCCTCACAGGCACTCGGTGCTCCTGACTCCTCACAGGCCCCCGGTGCTCCTGACTCCTCACAGGCCCTCAGTGCTCCTGACTCCTCACAGGCCCTCGGTGCTCCTGACTCCTCACAGGCCCTCGGTGCTCCTGACGCCTCACAGGCCCTCGGTGCTCCTGACTCCTCACAGGCCCTCAGTGCTCCTGACTCCTCACAGGTCCTCGGTGCTCCTGACTCCTCACCGACCCTCAGTGCTCCTGACTCCTCGCGGGCCCCCGGTGCTCCTGACTCACAGACCCTCATTGCTCCTGACTCCTCACAGGCCCTCGGTGCTCCTGACTCCTCACAGGCCCTCGGTGCTCCTGACTCCTCACAGGCCCTCGGTGCTCCTGACTCCTCACAGGCCCTCAGTGCTCCTGACTCCTCACAGGCACTCGGTGCTCCTGACTCCTCACAGGCCCTTAGTGCTCCTGACTCCTCACAGGCCCTCAGTGCTCCTGACTCCTCACAGGCCCTCGGTGCTCCTGACTCCTCACAGGCCCCCGGTGCTCCTGACTCCTCACAGGCCCTCGGTGCTCCTGACTCCTCACAGGCCCTCAGTGCTCCTGACTCACAGGCCCTCAGTGCTCCTGACTCCTCACAGGCCCTCAGTGCTCCTGACTCCTCACAGGCCACCGGTGCTCCTGACTCCTCACAGGCCACCGGTGCTCCTGACTCCTCACAGGCCCTCGGTGCTCCTGACTCCTCACAGGCCCTTAGTGCTCCTGACTCCTCACAGGCCCTCAGTGCTCCTGACTCACAGGCCCTCAGGACTCCTGACTCCTCACAGGCCCTCAGTGCTCCTGACTCCTCACAGGCCCTACGTGCTCCTGACTCCTCACAGGCCACCGGTGCTCCTGACTCCTCACAGGCCCTCAGTGCTCCTGACTCCTCACAGGCCCTCTTTGCTCCTGACTCCTCACAGGCCCTCAGTGCTCCTGACTCCTCACAGGCCCTCAGTGCTCCTGACTCACAGGCCCTCAGTGCTCCTGACTCCTCACAGGCCCTCAGTGCTCCTGACTCCTCACAGACCCTCAGTGCTCCTGACTCCTCACAGGCCCTCAGTGCTCCTGACTCACAGGCCCTCAGTGCTCCTGACTCACAGGCCCTCAGTGCTCCTGACTCCTCACAGGCCCTCAGTGCTCCTGACTCTTCACAGGCCCTCAGTGCTCCTGACTCCTCACAGGCCCTCAGTGCTCCTGACTCCTCACAGGCCCCCGGTGCTCCTGACTCCTCACAGGCCCCCGGTGCTCCTGACTCCTCACAGGCCCTCGGTGCTCCTGACTCCTCACAGGCGCTCAGTGCTCCTGACTCCTCACAGGCCCTCAGTGCTCCTGACTCCTCACAGACCCTCAGTGCTCCTGACTCCTCACAGGCCCCCGGTGCTCCTGACTCCTCACAGGCCCCCGGTGCTCCTGACTCCTCACAGGCCCCCGGTGCTCCTGACTCCTCACAGGCCCCCGGTGCTCCTGACTCCTCACAGGCCCCCAGTGCTCCTGACTCACAAGCCCTCAGTGCTCCTGACTCCTCACAGGCCCTCAGTGCTCCTGACACCTCACAGGCCCTCGGTGCTCCTGACTCCTCACAGGCCCTCAGTGCTCCTGACTCCTCACAGGCCCTCAGTGCTCCTGACTCCTCACAGGCCCTCGGTGCTCCTGACTCCTCACAGGCCCTCAGTGCTCCTGACTCCTCACAGGCCCTCAGTGCTCCTGACTCACAGGCCCTCAGTGCTCCTGACTCCTCACAGGCCCTCAGTGCTCCTGACTCCTCACAGGCCCCCGGTGCTCCTGACTCCTCACAGACCCTCAGTGCTCCTGACTCCTCACAGGCCCTCAGTGCTCCTGACTCCTCACAGGCCCTCGGTGCTCCTGACACCTCACAGGCCCCCAGTGCTCCTGACTCCTCACAGGCCCTCAGTGCTCCTGACTCCTCACAGGCCCTCAGTGCTCCTGACTCCTCACAGGCCCTCGGTGCTCCTGACTCCTCACAGGCCCTCAGTGCTCCTGACTCCTCACAGGCCCTCGGTGCTCCTGACTCCTCACAGGCCCCCAGTGCTCCTGACTCCTCACAGGCCCTCGGTGCTCCTGACTCCTCACAGGCCCCCAGTGCTCCTGACTCCTCACAGGCCCTCGGTGCTCCTGACTCATCACAGGCCCCCGGTGCTCCTGACTCCTCACAGGCCCCCAGTGCTCCTGACTCACAGGCCCTCAGTGCTCCTCACTCCTCACAGGCCCTCAGTGCTCCTGACTCCTCACAGGCCCTCGGTGCTCCTGACTCCTCACAGGCCCTCGGTGCTCCTGACTCCTCACAGGCCCCCAGTGCTCCTGACTCACAGGCCCTCAGTGCTCCTCACTCCTCACAGGCCCTCAGTGCTCCTGACTCCTCACAGGCCCTCGGTGCTCCTGACTCCTCACAGGCCCTCGGTGCTCCTGACTCCTCACAGGCCCTCGGTGCTCCTGACTCCTCACAGACCCTCGGTGCTCCTGACTCCTCACAGGCCCTCGGTGCTCCTGACTCCTCACAGGCCCTCAGTGCTCCTGACTCCTCACAGGCCCTCAGTGCTCCTGACTCCTCACAGGCCCTCAGTGCTCCTGACTCACAGGCCCCCAGTGCTCCTGACTCACAGGCCCTCGGTGCTCCTGACTCCTCACAGGCCCCCAGTGCTCCTGACTCACAGGCCCTCGGTGCTCCTGACTCCTCACAGGCCGCCGGTGCTCCTGACTCCTCACAGGCCCTCAGTGCTCGTGACTCACAGGCCCTCAGTGCTCCTGACTCCTCACAGGCCCTCAGTGCTCCTGACTCCTCACAGGCCCTAGGTGCTCCTGACTCCTCACAGGCCCTAGGTGCTCCTGACTCCTCACAGGCCCTCAGTGCTCCTGACTCCTCACAGGCCCTCAGTGCTCCTGACTCCTCACAGGCCCTAGGTGCTCCTGCCTCCTCACAGGCCCTCAGTGCTCCTGACTCCTCACAGGCCCTAGGTGCTCCTGACTCCTCACAGGCCCTCAGTGCTCCTGACTCCTCACAGGCCCTCAGTGCTCCTGACTCCTCACAGACCCTCAGTGCTCCTGACTCCTCACAGGCCCTCAGTGCTCCTGACTCCTCACAGGCCCCCAGTGCTCCTGACTCCTCACAGGCCCTAGGTGCTCCTGACTCCTCACAGGCCACCGGTGCTCCTGACTCCTCACAGGCCCTCAGTGCTCCTGACTCCTCACAGGCCCTCGGTGCTCCTGACTCCTCACAGGCCGCCGGTGCTCCTGACTCCTCACAGGCCCTCAGTGCAGTGCTCCTGACTCACAGGCCCTCAGTGCTCCTGACTCACAGGCCCTCAGTGCTCCTGACTCCTCACAGGCCCTCAGTGCTCCTGACTCCTCACAGGCCACCGGTGCTCCTGACTCCTCACAGGCCACCGGTGCTCCTGACTCCTCACAGGCCCTCGGTGCTCCTGACTCCTCACAGGCCCTTAGTGCTCCTGACTCCTCACAGGCCCTCAGTGCTCCTGACTCACAGGCCCTCAGGACTCCTGACTCCTCACAGGCCCTCAGTGCTCCTGACTCCTCACAGGCCCTACGTGCTCCTGACTCCTCACAGGCCACCGGTGCTCCTGACTCCTCACAGGCCCTCAGTGCTCCTGACTCCTCACAGGCCCTCAGTGCTCCTGACTCCTCACAGGCCCTCAGTCCTCCTCACTCCTCACAGGCCCCCGGTGCTCCTGACTCCTCACAGGCCCTCGGTGCTCCTGACTCATCACAGGCCCCCGGTGCTCCTGACTCCTCACAGGCCCCCGGTGCTCCTGACTCCTCACAGGCCCTCAGTGCTCCTGACTCACAGGCCCTCAGTGCTCCTGACTCCTCACAGGCCCTCAGTCCTCCTCACTCCTCACAGGCCCCCGGTGCTCCTGACTCCTCACAGGCCCTCGGTGCTCCTGACTCATCACAGGCCCCCGGTGCTCCTGACTCCTCACAGGCCCCCAGTGCTCCTGACTCACAGGCCCTCAGTGCTCCTCACTCCTCACAGGCCCTCAGTGCTCCTGACTCCTCACAGGCCCTCGGTGCTCCTGACTCCTCACAGGCCCCCGGTGCTCCTGACTCCTCACAGACCCTCGGTGCTCCTGACTCCTCACAGGCCCTCGGTGCTCCTCACTCCTCACAGACCCTCAGTGCTCCTGACTCCTCACAGGCACTCGGTGCTCCTGACTCCTCACAGGCCCCCGGTGCTCCTGACTCCTCACAGGCCCTCAGTGCTCCTGACTCCTCACAGGCCCTCGGTGCTCCTGACTCCTCACAGGCCCTCGGTGCTCCTGACGCCTCACAGGCCCTCGGTGCTCCTGACTCCTCACAGGCCCTCAGTGCTCCTGACTCCTCACAGGCCCTCGGTGCTCCTGACTCCTCACCGACCCTCAGTGCTCCTGACTCCTCGCGGGCCCCCGGTGCTCCTGACTCACAGACCCTCATTGCTCCTGACTCCTCACAGGCCCTCGGTGCTCCTGACTCCTCACAGGCCCTCGGTGCTCCTGACTCCTCACAGGCCCTCGGTGCTCCTGACTCCTCACAGGCCCTCAGTGCTCCTGACTCCTCACAGGCACTCGGTGCTCCTGACTCCTCACAGGCCCTTAGTGCTCCTGACTCCTCACAGGCCCTCAGTGCTCCTGACTCCTCACAGGCCCTCGGTGCTCCTGACTCCTCACAGGCCCCCGGTGCTCCTGACTCCTCACAGGCCCTCGGTGCTCCTGACTCCTCACAGGCCCTCAGTGCTCCTGACTCACAGGCCCTCAGTGCTCCTGACTCCTCACAGGCCCTCAGTGCTCCTGACTCCTCACAGGCCACCGGTGCTCCTGACTCCTCACAGGCCACCGGTGCTCCTGACTCCTCACAGGCCCTCGGTGCTCCTGACTCCTCACAGGCCCTTAGTGCTCCTGACTCCTCACAGGCCCTCAGTGCTCCTGACTCACAGGCCCTCAGGACTCCTGACTCCTCACAGGCCCTCAGTGCTCCTGACTCCTCACAGGCCCTACGTGCTCCTGACTCCTCACAGGCCACCGGTGCTCCTGACTCCTCACAGGCCCTCAGTGCTCCTGACTCCTCACAGGCCCTCTTTGCTCCTGACTCCTCACAGGCCCTCAGTGCTCCTGACTCCTCACAGGCCCTCAGTGCTCCTGACTCACAGGCCCTCAGTGCTCCTGACTCCTCACAGGCCCTCAGTGCTCCTGACTCCTCACAGACCCTCAGTGCTCCTGACTCCTCACAGGCCCTCAGTGCTCCTGACTCACAGGCCCTCAGTGCTCCTGACTCACAGGCCCTCAGTGCTCCTGACTCCTCACAGGCCCTCAGTGCTCCTGACTCTTCACAGGCCCTCAGTGCTCCTGACTCCTCACAGGCCCTCAGTGCTCCTGACTCCTCACAGGCCCCCGGTGCTCCTGACTCCTCACAGGCCCCCGGTGCTCCTGACTCCTCACTGGCCCTCGGTGCTCCTGACTCCTCACAGGCGCTCAGTGCTCCTGACTCCTCACAGGCCCTCAGTGCTCCTGACTCCTCACAGACCCTCAGTGCTCCTGACTCCTCACAGGCCCCCGGTGCTCCTGACTCCTCACAGGCCCCCGGTGCTCCTGACTCCTCACAGGCCCCCGGTGCTCCTGACTCCTCACAGGCCCCCGGTGCTCCTGACTCCTCACAGGCCCCCAGTGCTCCTGACTCACAAGCCCTCAGTGCTCCTGACTCCTCACAGGCCCTCAGTGCTCCTGACACCTCACAGGCCCTCGGTGCTCCTGACTCCTCACAGGCCCTCAGTGCTCCTGACTCCTCACAGGCCCTCAGTGCTCCTGACTCCTCACAGGCCCTCGGTGCTCCTGACTCCTCACAGGCCCTCAGTGCTCCTGACTCCTCACAGGCCCTCAGTGCTCCTGACTCACAGGCCCTCAGTGCTCCTGACTCCTCACAGGCCCTCAGTGCTCCTGACTCCTCACAGGCCCCCGGTGCTCCTGACTCCTCACAGACCCTCAGTGCTCCTGACTCCTCACAGGCCCTCAGTGCTCCTGACTCCTCACAGGCCCTCTGTGCTCCTGACTCCTCACAGGCCCCCAGTGCTCCTGACTCCTCACAGGCCCTCAGTGCTCCTGACTCCTCACAGGCCCTCAGTGCTCCTGACTCCTCACAGGCCCTCGGTGCTCCTGACTCCTCACAGGCCCTCAGTGCTCCTGACTCCTCACAGGCCCTCGGTGCTCCTGACTCCTCACAGGCCCCCAGTGCTCCTGACTCCTCACAGGCCCTCGGTGCTCCTGACTCCTCACAGGCCCCCAGTGCTCCTGACTCCTCACAGGCCCTCGGTGCTCCTGACTCATCACAGGCCCCCGGTGCTCCTGACTCCTCACAGGCCCCCAGTGCTCCTGACTCACAGGCCCTCAGTGCTCCTCACTCCTCACAGGCCCTCAGTGCTCCTGACTCCTCACAGGCCCTCGGTGCTCCTGACTCCTCACAGGCCCTCGGTGCTCCTGACTCCTCACAGGCCCTCGGTGCTCCTGACTCCTCACAGACCCTCGGTGCTCCTGACTCCTCACAGGCCCTCGGTGCTCCTGACTCCTCACAGGCCCTCGGTGCTCCTGACTCCTCACAGGCCCTCAGTGCTCCTGACTCCTCACAGGCCCTCAGTGCTCCTGACTCACAGGCCCCCAGTGCTCCTGACTCACAGGCCCTCGGTGCTCCTGACTCCTCACAGGCCCCCAGTGCTCCTGACTCACAGGCCCTCGGTGCTCCTGACTCCTCACAGGCCGCCGGTGCTCCTGACTCCTCACAGGCCCTCAGTGCTCCTGACTCACAGGCCCTCAGTGCTCCTGACTCCTCACAGGCCCTCAGTGCTCCTGACTCCTCACAGGCCCTAGGTGCTCCTGACTCCTCACAGGCCCTAGGTGCTCCTGACTCCTCACAGGCCCTCAGTGCTCCTGACTCCTCACAGGCCCTCAGTGCTCCTGACTCCTCACAGGCCCTAGGTGCTCCTGCCTCCTCACAGGCCCTCAGTGCTCCTGACTCCTCACAGGCCCTAGGTGCTCCTGACTCCTCACAGGCCCTCAGTGCTCCTGACTCACAGGCCCTCAGTGCTCCTGACTCCTCACAGACCCTCAGTGCTCCTGACTCCTCACAGGCCCTCAGTGCTCCTGACTCCTCACAGGCCCCCAGTGCTCCTGACTCCTCACAGGCCCTAGGTGCTCCTGACTCCTCACAGGCCACCGGTGCTCCTGACTCCTCACAGGCCCTCAGTGCTCCTGACTCCTCACAGGCCCTCGGTGCTCCTGACTCCTCACAGGCCACCGGTGCTCCTGACTCCTCACAGGCCCTCAGTGCAGTGCTCCTGACTCACAGGCCCTCAGTGCTCCTGACTCACAGGCCCTCAGTGCTCCTGACTCCTCACAGGCCCTCAGTGCTCCTGACTCCTCACAGGCCACCGGTGCTCCTGACTCCTCACAGGCCACCGGTGCTCCTGACTCCTCACAGGCCCTCGGTGCTCCTGACTCCTCACAGGCCCTTAGTGCTCCTGACTCCTCACAGGCCCTCAGTGCTCCTGACTCACAGGCCCTCAGGACTCCTGACTCCTCACAGGCCCTCAGTGCTCCTGACTCCTCACAGGCCCTACGTGCTCCTGACTCCTCACAGGCCACCGGTGCTCCTGACTCCTCACAGGCCCTCAGTGCTCCTGACTCCTCACAGGCCCTCAGTGCTCCTGACTCCTCACAGGCCCTCGGTGCTCCTGACTCCCCACAGGCCCTCAGTGCTCCTGACTCCTCACAGACCCTCAGTGCTCCTCACTCCTCACAGGCCCTCAGTGCTCCTGACTCCTCACAGGCCCTCAGTGCTCCTGACTCCTCACAGGCCCCCGGTGCTCCTGACTCCTCACAGGCCCCCGGTGCTCCTGACTCCTCACAGGCCCTCGGTGCTCCTGACTCCTCACAGGCCCTCGGTGCTCCTGAATCCTCACAGGCGCTCAGTGCTCCTGACTCCTCACAGGCCCTCAGTGCTCCTGACTCCTCACAGACCCTCAGTGCTCCTGACTCCTCACAGGCCCTCAGTGCTCCTGACTCCTCACAGGCCCCCGGTGCTCCTGACTCCTCACAGGCCCTCGGTGCTCCTGACTCCTCACAGGCCCCCAGTGCTCCTGACTCACAGGCCCTCAGTGCTCCTCACTCCTCACAGGCCCTCAGTGCTCCTGACTCCTCACAGGCCCTCAGTGCTCCTGACTCCTCACAGGCCCTCAGTGCTCCTGACTCCTCACAGGCCCTCGGTGCTCCTGACTCCTCACAGGCCCTCGGTGCTCCTGACTCCTCACAGGCCCTAGGTGCTCCTGACTCCTCACAGGCACTCGGTGCTCCTGACTCCTCACAGGCCCTCGGTGCTCCTGACTCCTCACAGGCCCTCGGTGCTCCTGACTCCTCACAGGCCCTCGGTGCTCCTGACTCCTCACAGGCCCTCGGTGCTCCTGACTCCTCACAGGCCCTCGGTGCTCCTGACTCCTCACAGGCCCTCGGTGCTCCTGACTCCTCACAGGCACTCGGTGCTCCTGACTCCTCACAGGCCCTCGGTGCTCCTGACTCCTCACAGGCCCCCGGTGCTCCTGACTCCTCACAGGCCCCCAGTGCTCCCGACTCACAGGCCCCCGGTGCTCCTGACTCCTCACAGGCCCTCAGTGCTCCTGACTCCTCACAGACCCTCAGTGCTCCTGACTCCTCACAGGCCCTCAGTGCTCCTGACTCCTCACAGGCCCTCAGTGCTCCTGACTCCTCACAGGCCCTAGGTGCTCCTGACTCCTCACAGACCCTCATTGCTCCTGACTCCTCACAGGCCCTCAGTGCTCCTGACTCCTCACAGGCCCTCAGAGCTCCTGACTCCTCACAGGCCCTCAGTGCTCCTCACTCCTCACAGGCCCTCAGTGCTCCTGACTCCTCACAGGCCCCCAGTGCTCCTGACTCCTCACAGGCCCTCAGTGCTCCTGACTCCTCACAGGCCCTCAGTGCTCCTGACTCCTCACAGGCCCTCAGTGCTCCTGACTCCTCACAGGCCCTCAGTGCTCCTCACTCCTCACAGGCCCCCGGTGCTCCTGACTCTTCACAGGCCCTCAGTGCTCCTGACTCCTCACAGGCCCCCGGTGCTCCTGAGTCCTCACAGGCCCCCGGTGCAACTGACTCCTCACAGGCCCTCAGTGCTCCTGACTCCTCACAGGCCCTCAGTGCTCCTGACTCCTCACAGGCCCTCAGTGCTCCTGACTCACAGGCCCCCGGTGCTCCTGACTCCTCACAGGCCCTCAGTGCTCCTGACTCCTCACAGGCCCCCGGTGCTCCTGACTCCTCACAGGCCCTCGGTGCTCCTGACTCCTCACAGGCCCTCAGTGCTCCTCACTCCTCACAGGCCCTCAGTGCTCCTGACTCCTCACAGGCCCTCAGTGCTCCTGACTCCTCACAGGCCCTCAGTGCTCCTGACTCCTCACAGGCCCTCGGTGCTCCTGACTCCTCACAGGCCCCCGGTGCTCCTGACTCCTCACAGACCCTCAGTTCTCCTGACTCCTCACAGGCCCTCAGTGCTCCTCACTCCTCACAGACCCTCAGTGCTCCTGACTCCTCACAGGCCCCCGGTGCTCCTGACTCCTCACAGGCCCCCGGTGCTCCTGACTCCTCACAGGCACTCGGTGCTCCTGACTCCTCACAGGCCCTCAGTGCTCCTGACTCCTCACAGGCCCTCAGTGCTCCTGACTCCTCACAGGCCCTCGGTGCTCCTGACTCCTCACAGGCCCTCGGTGCTCCTGACTCCTCACAGGCCCTCGGTGCTCCTGACTCCTCACAGGCCCCCGGTGCTCCTGACTCCTCACAGGCCCTCAGTGCTCCTGACTCCTCGCAGGCCCTCAGTGCTCCTGACTCCTCACAGGCCCTCAGTCCTCCTCACTCCTCACAGGCCCCCGGTGCTCCTGACTCCTCACAGGCCCTCGGTGCTCCTGACTCCTCACAGGCCCCCGGTGCTCCTGACTCCTCACAGGCCCCCAGTGCTCCTGACTCACAGGCCCTCAGTGCTCCTCACTCCTCACAGGCCCCCGGTGCTCCTGACTCCTCACAGACCCTCGGTGCTCCTGACTCCTCACAGGCCCTCGGTGCTCCTCACTCCTCACAGACCCTCAGTGCTCCTGACTCCTCACAGGCACTCGGTGCTCCTGACTCCTCACAGGCCCCCGGTGCTCCTGACTCCTCACAGGCCCTCAGTGCTCCTGACTCCTCACAGGCCCTCGGTGCTCCTGACTCCTCACAGGCCCTCGGTGCTCCTGACGCCTCACAGGCCCTCGGTGCTCCTGACTCCTCACAGGCCCTCAGTGCTCCTGACTCCTCACAGGCCCTCGGTGCTCCTGACTCCTCACCGACCCTCGGTGCTCCTGACTCCTCGCGGGCCCCCGGTGCTCCTGACTCACAGGCCCTCAGTGCTCCTGACTCCTCACAGGCCCTCGGTGCTCCTGACTCCTCACAGGCCCTCGGTGCTCCTGACTCCTCACAGGCCCTCGGTGCTCCTGACTCCTCACAGGCCCTCAGTGCTCCTGACTCCTCACAGGCACTCGGTGCTCCTGACTCCTCACAGGCCCTTAGTGCTCCTGACTCCTCACAGGCCCTCAGTGCTCCTGACTCCTCACAGGCCCTCGGTGCTCCTGACTCCTCACAGGCCCCCGGTGCTCCTGACTCCTCACAGGCCCTCAGTGCTCCTGACTCCTCACAGGCCCTCAGTGCTCCTGACTCACAGGCCCTCAGTGCTCCTGACTCCTCACAGGCCCTCAGTGCTCCTGACTCCTCACAGGCCACCGGTGCTCCTGACTCCTCACAGGCCACCGGTGCTCCTGACTCCTCACAGGCCCTCGGTGCTCCTGACTCCTCACAGGCCCTTAGTGCTCCTGACTCACAGGCCCTCAGTGCTCCTGACTCACAGGCCCTCAGGACTCCTGACTCCTCACAGGCCCTCAGTGCTCCTGACTCCTCACAGGCCCTACGTGCTCCTGACTCCTCACAGGCCACCGGTGCTCCTGACTCCTCACAGGCCCTCAGTGCTCCTGACTCCTCACAGGCCCTCTTTGCTCCTGACTCCTCACAGGCCCTCAGTGCTCCTGACTCCTCACAGGCCCTCAGTGCTCCTGACTCACAGGCCCTCAGTGCTCCTGACTCCTCACAGGCCCTCAGTGCTCCTGACTCCTCACAGACCCTCAGTGCTCCTGACTCCTCACAGGCCCTCAGTGCTCCTGACTCACAGGCCCTCAGTGCTCCTGACTCCTCACAGGCCCTCAGTGCTCCTGACTCCTCACAGGCCCTCAGTGCTCCTGACTCTTCACAGGCCCTCAGTGCTCCTGACTCCTCACAGGCCCTCAGTGCTCCTGACTCCTCACAGGCCCCCGGTGCTCCTGACTCCTCACAGGCCCCCGGTGCTCCTGACTCCTCACAGACCCTCAGTGCTCCTGACTCCTCACAGGCCCCCAGTGCTCCTGACTCCTCACAGGCCCCCGGTGCTCCTGACTCCTCACAGGCCCTCGGTGCTCCTGACTCCTCACAGGCGCTCAGTGCTCCTGACTCCTCACAGGCCCTCAGTGCTCCTGACTCCTCACAGACCCTCAGTGCTCCTGACTCCTCACAGGCCCCCGGTGCTCCTGACTCCTCACAGGCCCCCGGTGCTCCTGACTCCTCACAGGCCCCCGGTGCTCCTGACTCCTCACAGGCCCCCGGTGCTCCTGACTCCTCACAGGCCCCCAGTGCTCCTGACTCACAGGCCCTCAGTGCTCCTGACTCCTCACAGGCCCTCAGTGCTCCTGACACCTCACAGGCCCTCGGTGCTCCTGACTCCTCACAGGCCCTCAGTGCTCCTGACTCCTCACAGGCCCTCAGTGCTCCTGACTCCTCACAGGCCCTCGGTGCTCCTGACTCCTCACAGGCCCTCAGTGCTCCTGACTCCTCACAGGCCCTCAGTGCTCCTGACTCACAGGCCCTCAGTGCTCCTGACTCCTCACAGGCCCTCAGTGCTCCTGACTCCTCACAGGCCCCCGGTGCTCCTGACTCCTCACAGACCCTCAGTGCTCCTGACTCCTCACAGGCCCTCAGTGCTCCTGACTCCTCACAGGCCCTCGGTGCTCCTGACTCCTCACAGGCCCTAGGTGCTCCTGACTCCTCACAGGCCCTCAGTGCTCCTGACTCCTCACAGGCCCTCAGTGCTCCTGACTCCTCACAGGCCCTCGGTGCTCCTGACTCCTCACAGGCCCTCAGTGCTCCTGACTCCTCACAGGCCCTCGGTGCTCCTGACTCCTCACAGGCCCCCAGTGCTCCTGACTCCTCACAGGCCCTCGGTGCTCCTGACTCCTCACAGGCCCCCAGTGCTCCTGACTCCTCACAGGCCCTCGGTGCTCCTGACTCATCACAGGCCCCCGGTGCTCCTGACTCCTCACAGGCCCCCAGTGCTCCTGACTCACAGGCCCTCAGTGCTCCTCACTCCTCACAGGCCCTCAGTGCTCCTGACTCCTCACAGGCCCTCGGTGCTCCTGACTCCTCACAGGCCCTCGGTGCTCCTGACTCCTCACAGGCCCTCGGTGCTCCTGACTCCTCACAGACCCTCGGTGCTCCTGACTCCTCACAGGCCCTCAGTGCTCCTCACTCCTCACAGGCCCTCGGTGCTCCTGACTCCTCACAGGCCCTCAGTGCTCCTGACTCCTCACAGGCCCTCAGTGCTCCTGACTCACAGGCCCCCAGTGCTCCTGACTCACAGGCCCTCGGTGCTCCTGACTCCTCACAGGCCCCCAGTGCTCCTGACTCACAGGCCCTCGGTGCTACTGACTCCTCACAGGCCGCCGGTGCTCCTGACTCCTCACAGGCCCTCAGTGCTCCTGACTCACAGGCCCTCAGTGCTCCTGACTCCTCACAGGCCCTCAGTGCTCCTGACTCCTCACAGGCCCTAGGTGCTCCTGACTCCTCACAGGCCCTAGGTGCTCCTGACTCCTCACAGGCCCTCAGTGCTCCTGACTCCTCACAGGCCCTCAGTGCTCCTGACTCCTCACAGGCCCTAGGTGCTCCTGACTCCTCACAGGCCCTCAGTGCTCCTGACTCCTCACAGGCCCTAGGTGCTCCTGACTCCTCACAGGCCCTCAGTGCTCCTGACTCACAGGCCCTCAGTGCTCCTGACTCCTCACAGACCCTCAGTGCTCCTGACTCCTCACAGGCCCTCAGTGCTCCTGACTCCTCACAGGCCCCCAGTGCTCCTGACTCCTCACAGGCCCTAGGTGCTCCTGACTCCTCACAGGCCACCGGTGCTCCTGACTCCTCACAGGCCCTCAGTGCTCCTGACTCCTCACAGGCCCTCGGTGCTCCTGACTCCTCACAGGCCGCCGGTGCTCCTGACTCCTCACAGGCCCTCAGTGCAGTGCTCCTGATTCACAGGCCCTCAGTGCTCCTGACTCACAGGCCCTCAGTGCTCCTGACTCCTCACAGGCCCTCAGTGCTCCTGACTCCTCACAGGCCACCGGTGCTCCTGACTCCTCACAGGCCACCGGTGCTCCTGACTCCTCACAGGCCCTCGGTGCTCCTGACTCCTCACAGGCCCTTAGTGCTCCTGACTCCTCACAGGCCCTCAGTGCTCCTGACTCACAGGCCCTCAGGACTCCTGACTCCTCACAGGCCCTCAGTGCTCCTGACTCCTCACAGGCCCTACGTGCTCCTGACTCCTCACAGGCCACCGGTGCTCCTGACTCCTCACAGGCCCTCAGTGCTCCTGACTCCTCACAGGCCCTCGGTGCTCCTGACTCCTCACAGGCCCTCAGTGCTCCTGACTCCTCACAGGCCCTCAGTGCTCCTGACTCCTCACAGACCCTCAGTGCTCCTCACTCCTCACAGGCCCTCAGTGCTCCTGACTCCTCACAGGCCCTCAGTGCTCCTGACTCCTCACAGGCCCCCGGTGCTCCTGACTCCTCACAGGCCCCCGGTGCTCCTGACTCCTCACAGGCCCTCGGTGCTCCTGACTCCTCACAGGCCCTCAGTGCTCCTGAATCCTCACAGGCGCTCAGTGCTCCTGACTCCTCACAGGCCCTCAGTGCTCCTGACTCCTCACAGACCCTCAGTGCTCCTGACTCCTCACAGGCCCTCAGTGCTCCTGACTCCTCACAGGCCCCCGGTGCTCCTGACTCCTCACAGGCCCTCGGTGCTCCTGACTCCTCACAGGCCCCCAGTGCTCCTGACTCACAGGCCCTCAGTGCTCCTCACTCCTCACAGGCCCTCAGTGCTCCTGACTCCTCACAGGCCCTCAGTGCTCCTGACTCCTCACAGGCCCTCAGTGCTCCTGACTCCTCACAGGCCCTCGGTGCTCCTGACTCCTCACAGGCCCTCGGTGCTCCTGACTCCTCACAGGCCCTCGGTGCTCCTGACTCCTCACAGGCACTCGGTGCTCCTGACTCCTCACAGGCCCTCGGTGCTCCTGACTCCTCACAGGCCCTCGGTGCTCCTGACTCCTCACAGGCCCTCGGTGCTCCTGACTCCTCACAGGCCCTCGGTGCTCCTGATTCCTCACAGGCCCTCGGTGCTCCTGACTCCTCACAGGCCCTCGGTGCTCCTGACTCCTCACAGGCACTCGGTGCTCCTGACTCCTCACAGGCCCTCGGTGCTCCTGACTCCTCACAGGCCCCCGGTGCTCCTGACTCCTCACAGGCCCCCAGTGCTCCCGACTCACAGGCCCCCGGTGCTCCTGACTCCTCACAGGCCCTCAGTGCTCCTGACTCCTCACAGACCCTCAGTGCTCCTGACTCCTCACAGGCCCTCAGTGCTCCTGACTCCTCACAGGCCCTCAGTGCTCCTGACTCCTCACAGGCCCTAGGTGCTCCTGACTCCTCACAGACCCTCAGTGCTCCTGACTCCTCACAGGCCCTCAGTGCTCCTGACTCCTCACAGGCCCTCAGAGCTCCTGACTCCTCACAGGCCCTCAGTGCTCCTCACTCCTCACAGGCCCTCAGTGCTCCTGACTCCTCACAGGCCCCAGTGCTCCTGATCCTCACAGACCCTCAGTGCTCCTGACTCCTCACAGGCCCTCAGTGCTCCTGACTCCTCACAGGCCCTCAGTGCTCCTGACTCCTCACAGGCCCTCAGTGCTCCTCACTCCTCACAGGCCCCCGGTGCTCCTGACTCTTCACAGGCCCTCAGTGCTCCTGACTCCTCACAGGCCCCCGGTGCTCCTGAGTCCTCACAGGCCCCCGGTGCAACTGACTCCTCACAGGCCCTCAGTGCTCCTGACTCCTCACAGGCCCTCAGTGCTCCTGACTCCTCACAGGCCCTCAGTGCTCCTGACTCACAGGCCCCCGGTGCTCCTGACTCCTCACAGGCCCTCAGTGCTCCTGACTCCTCACAGGCCCCCGGTGCTCCTGACTCCTCACAGGCCCTCGGTGCTCCTGACTCCTCACAGGCCCTCAGTGCTCCTCACTCCTCACAGGCCCTCAGTGCTCCTGACTCCTCACAGGCCCTCAGTGCTCCTGACTCCTCACAGGCCCTCAGTGCTCCTGACTCCTCACAGGCCCTCGGTGCTCCTGACTCCTCACAGGCCCCCGGTGCTCCTGACTCCTCACAGACCCTCAGTTCTCCTGACTCCTCCACAGGCCCTCAGTGCTCCTCACTCCTCACAGACCCTCAGTGCTCCTGACTCCTCACAGGCCCCCGGTGCTCCTGACTCCTCACAGGCCCCCGGTGCTCCTGACTCCTCACAGGCACTCGGTGCTCCTGACTCCTCACAGGCCCTCAGTGCTCCTGACTCCTCACAGGCCCTCAGTGCTCCTGACTCCTCACAGGCCCTCGGTGCTCCTGACTCCTCACAGGCCCTCGGTGCTCCTGACTCCTCACAGGCCCTCGGTGCTCCTGACTCCTCACAGGCCCCCGGTGCTCCTGACTCCTCACAGGCCCTCAGTGCTCCTGACTCCTCGCAGCCCTCAGTGCTCCTGACTCCTCACAGGCCCTCAGTCCTCCTCACTCCTCACAGGCCCCCGGTGCTCCTGACTCCTCACAGGCCCTCGGTGCTCCTGACTCATCACAGGCCCCCGGTGCTCCTGACTCCTCACAGGCCCCCAGTGCTCCTGACTCACAGGCCCTCAGTGCTCCTCACTCCTCACAGGCCCTCAGTGCTCCTGACTCCTCACAGGCCCTCGGTGCTCCTGACTCCTCACAGGCCCCCGGTGCTCCTGACTCCTCACAGACCCTCGGTGCTCCTGACTCCTCACAGGCCCTCGGTGCTCCTCACTCCTCACAGACCCTCAGTGCTCCTGGACTCCTCACAGGCACTCGGTGCTCCTGACTCCTCACAGGCCCCCGGTGCTCCTGACTCCTCACAGGCCCTCAGTGCTCCTGACTCCTCACAGGCCCTCGGTGCTCCTGACTCCTCACAGGCCCTCGGTGCTCCTGACGCCTCACAGGCCCTCGGTGCTCCTGACTCCTCACAGGCCCTCAGTGCTCCTGACTCCTCACAGGCCCTCGGTGCTCCTGACTCCTCACCGACCCTCGGTGCTCCTGACTCCTCGCGGGCCCCCCGGTGCTCCTGACTCACAGGCCCTCAGTGCTCCTGACTCCTCACAGGCCCTCGGTGCTCCTGACTCCTCACAGGCCCTCGGTGCTCCTGACTCCTCACAGGCCCTCGGTGCTCCTGACTCCTCACAGGCCCTCAGTGCTCCTGACTCCTCACAGGCACTCGGTGCTCCTGACTCCTCACAGGCCCTTAGTGCTCCTGACTCTCACAGGCCCTCAGTGCTCCTGACTCCTCACAGGCCCTCGGTGCTCCTGACTCCTCACAGGCCCCCGGTGCTCCTGACTCCTCACAGGCCCTCAGTGCTCCTGACTCCTCACAGGCCCTCAGTGCTCCTGACTCACAGGCCCTCAGTGCTCCTGACTCCTCACAGGCCCTCAGTGCTCCTGACTCCTCACAGGCCACCGGTGCTCCTGACTCCTCACAGGCCACCGGTGCTCCTGACTCCTCACAGGCCCTCGGTGCTCCTGACTCCTCACAGGCCCTTAGTGCTCCTGACTCACAGGCCCTCAGTGCTCCTGACTCACAGGCCCTCAGGACTCCTGACTCCTCACAGGCCCTCAGTGCTCCTGACTCCTCACAGGCCCTACGTGCTCCTGACTCCTCACAGGCCACCGGTGCTCCTGACTCCTCACAGGCCTCAGTGCTCCTGACTCACAGGCCCTCAGTGCTCCTGACTCCTCACAGGCCCTCAGTGCTCCTGACTCCTCACAGGCCCTCAGTGCTCCTGACTCCTCACAGGCCCTCAGTGCTCCTGACTCTCACAGGCCCTCGGTGCTCCTGACTCCTCACAGGCCCTCGGTGCTCCTGACTCCTCACAGGCCCTAGGTGCTCCTGACTCCTCACAGGCACTCGGTGCTCCTGACTCCTCACAGGCCCTCGGTGCTCCTGACTCCTCACAGGCCCTCGGTGCTCCTGACTCCTCACAGGCCCTCGGTGCTCCTGACTCCTCACAGGCCCTCGGTGCTCCTGACTCCTCACAGGCCCTCGGTGCTCCTGACTCCTCACAGGCCCTCGGTGCTCCTGACTCCTCACAGGCACTCGGTGCTCCTGACTCCTCACAGGCCCTCGGTGCTCCTGACTCCTCACAGGCCCCCGGTGCTCCTGACTCCTCACAGGCCCCCAGTGCTCCCGACTCACAGGCCCCCGGTGCTCCTGACTCCTCACAGGCCCTCAGTGCTCCTGACTCCTCACAGACCCTCAGTGCTCCTGACTCCTCACAGGCCCTCAGTGCTCCTGACTCCTCACAGGCCCTCAGTGCTCCTGACTCCTCACAGGCCCTAGGTGCTCCTGACTCCTCACAGACCCTCAGTGCTCCTGACTCCTCACAGGCCCTCAGTGCTCCTGACTCCTCACAGGCCCTCAGAGCTCCTGACTCCTCACAGGCCCTCAGTGCTCCTCACTCCTCACAGGCCCTCAGTGCTCCTGACTCCTCACAGGCCCCCAGTGCTCCTGATCCTCACAGACCCTCAGTGCTCCTGACTCCTCACAGGCCTCAGTGCTCCTGACTCCTCACAGGCCCTCAGTGCTCCTGACTCCTCACAGGCCCTCAGTGCTCCTCACTCCTCACAGGCCCCCGGTGCTCCTGACTCTTCACAGGCCCTCAGTGCTCCTGACTCCTCACAGGCCCCGGTGCTCCTGAGTCCTCACAGGCCCCCGGTGCAACTGACTCCTCACAGGCCCTCAGTGCTCCTGACTCCTCACAGGCCCTCAGTGCTCCTGACTCCTCACAGGCCCTCAGTGCTCCTGACTCACAGGCCCCGGTGCTCCTGACTCCTCACAGGCCCTCAGTGCTCCTGACTCCTCACAGGCCCCCGGTGCTCCTGACTCCTCACAGGCCCTCGGTGCTCCTGACTCCTCACAGGCCCTCAGTGCTCCTCACTCCTCACAGGCCCTCAGTGCTCCTGACTCCTCACAGGCCCTCAGGTGCTCCTGACTCCTCACAGGCCCTCAGTGCTCCTGACTCCTCACAGGCCCTCGGTGCTCCTGACTCCTCACAGGCCCCCGGTGCTCCTGACTCCTCACAGACCCTCAGTTCTCCTGACTCCTCACAGGCCCTCAGTGCTCCTCACTCCTCACAGACCCTCAGTGCTCCTGACTCCTCACAGGCCCCCGGTGCTCCTGACTCCTCACAGGCCCCCGGTGTGCTCCTGACTCCTCACAGGCACTCGGTGCTCCTGACTCCTCACAGGCCCTCAGTGCTCCTGACTCCTCACAGGCCCTCAGTGCTCCTGACTCCTCACAGGCCCTCGGTGCTCCTGACTCCTCACAGGCCCTCGGTGCTCCTGACTCCTCACAGGCCCTCGGTGCTCCTGACTCCTCACAGGCCCCCGGTGCTCCTGACTCCTCACAGGCCCTCAGTGCTCCTGACTCCTCGCAGGCCCTCAGTGCTCCTGACTCCTCACAGGCCCTCAGTCCTCCTCACTCCTCACAGGCCCCCGGTGCTCCTGACTCCTCACAGGCCCTCGGTGCTCCTGACTCATCACAGGCCCCCGGTGCTCCTGACTCCTCACAGGCCCCCAGTGCTCCTGACTCACAGGCCCTCAGTGCTCCTCACTCCTCACAGGCCCTCAGTGCTCCTGACTCCTCACAGGCCCTCGGTGCTCCTGACTCCTCACAGGCCCCCGGTGCTCCTGACTCCTCACAGACCCTCGGTGCTCCTGACTCCTCACAGGCCCTCGGTGCTCCTCACTCCTCACAGACCCTCAGTGCTCCTGACTCCTCACAGGCACTCGGTGCTCCTGACTCCTCACAGGCCCCCGGTGCTCCTGACTCCTCACAGGCCCTCAGTGCTCCTGACTCCTCACAGGCCCTCGGTGCTCCTGACTCCTCACAGGCCCTCGGTGCTCCTGACGCCTCACAGGCCCTCGGTGCTCCTGACTCCTCACAGGCCCTCAGTGCTCCTGACTCCTCACAGGCCCTCGGTGCTCCTGACTCCTCACCGACCCTCGGTGCTCCTGACTCCTCGCGGGCCCCCGGTGCTCCTGACTCACAGGCCCTCAGTGCTCCTGACTCCTCACAGGCCCTCGGTGCTCCTGACTCCTCACAGGCCCTCGGTGCTCCTGACTCCTCACAGGCCCTCGGTGCTCCTGACTCCTCACAGGCCCTCAGTGCTCCTGACTCCTCACAGGCACTCGGTGCTCCTGACTCCTCACAGGCCCTTAGTGCTCCTGACTCCTCACAGGCCCTCAGTGCTCCTGACTCCTCACAGGCCCTCGGTGCTCCTGACTCCTCACAGGCCCCCGGTGCTCCTGACTCCTCACAGGCCCTCAGTGCTCCTGACTCCTCACAGGCCCTCAGTGCTCCTGACTCACAGGCCCTCAGTGCTCCTGACTCCTCACAGGCCCTCAGTGCTCCTGACTCCTCACAGGCCACCGGTGCTCCTGACTCCTCACAGGCCAAAGGTGCTCCTGAATCCTCACAGGCCCTCGGTGCTCCTGACTCCTCACAGGCCCTTAGTGCTCCTGACTCACAGGCCCTCAGTGCTCCTGACTCACAGGCCCTCAGGACTCCTGACTCCTCACAGGCCCTCAGTGCTCCTGACTCCTCACAGGCCCTACGTGCTCCTGACTCCTCACAGGCCACCGGTGCTCCTGACTCCTCACAGGCCCTCAGTGCTCCTGACTCCTCACAGGCCCTCTTTGCTCCTGACTCCTCACAGGCCCTCAGTGCTCCTGACTCCTCACAGGCCCTCAGTGCTCCTGACTCACAGGCCCTCAGTGCTCCTGACTCCTCACAGGCCCTCAGTGCTCCTGACTCCTCACAGACCCTCAGTGCTCCTGACTCCTCACAGGCCCTCAGTGCTCCTGACTCACAGGCCCTCAGTGCTCCTGACTCCTCACAGGCCCTCAGTGCTCCTGACTCCTCACAGGCCCTCAGTGCTCCTGACTCTTCACAGGCCCTCAGTGCTCCTGACTCCTCACAGGCCCTCAGTGCTCCTGACTCCTCACAGGCCCCCGGTGCTCCTGACTCCTCACAGGCCCCCGGTGCTCCTGACTCCTCACAGACCCTCAGTGCTCCTGACTCCTCACAGGCCCCCAGTGCTCCTGACTCCTCACAGGCCCCCGGTGCTCCTGACTCCTCACAGGCCCTCGGTGCTCCTGACTCCTCACAGGCGCTCAGTGCTCCTGACTCCTCACAGGCCCTCAGTGCTCCTGACTCCTCACAGACCCTCAGTGCTCCTGACTCCTCACAGGCCCCCGGTGCTCCTGACTCCTCACAGGCCCCCGGTGCTCCTGACTCCTCACAGGCCCCCGGTGCTCCTGACTCCTCACAGGCCCCCGGTGCTCCTGACTCCTCACAGGCCCCCAGTGCTCCTGACTCACAGGCCCTCAGTGCTCCTGACTCCTCACAGGCCCTCAGTGCTCCTGACACCTCACAGGCCCTCGGTGCTCCTGACTCCTCACAGGCCCTCAGTGCTCCTGACTCCTCACAGGCCCTCAGTGCTCCTGACTCCTCACAGGCCCTCGGTGCTCCTGACTCCTCACAGGCCCTCAGTGCTCCTGACTCCTCACAGGCCCTCAGTGCTCCTGACTCACAGGCCCTCAGTGCTCCTGACTCCTCACAGGCCCTCAGTGCTCCTGACTCCTCACAGGCCCCCGGTGCTCCTGACTCCTCACAGACCCTCAGTGCTCCTGACTCCTCACAGGCCCTCAGTGCTCCTGACTCCTCACAGGCCCTCGGTGCTCCTGACTCCTCACAGGCCCTAGGTGCTCCTGACTCCTCACAGGCCCTCAGTGCTCCTGACTCCTCACAGGCCCTCAGTGCTCCTGACTCCTCACAGGCCCTCGGTGCTCCTGACTCCTCACAGGCCCTCAGTGCTCCTGACTCCTCACAGGCCCTCGGTGCTCCTGACTCCTCACAGGCCCCCAGTGCTCCTGACTCCTCACAGGCCCTCGGTGCTCCTGACTCCTCACAGGCCCCCAGTGCTCCTGACTCCTCACAGGCCCTCGGTGCTCCTGACTCATCACAGGCCCCCGGTGCTCCTGACTCCTCACAGGCCCCCAGTGCTCCTGACTCACAGGCCCTCAGTGCTCCTCACTCCTCACAGGCCCTCAGTGCTCCTGACTCCTCACAGGCCCTCGGTGCTCCTGACTCCTCACAGGCCCTCGGTGCTCCTGACTCCTCACAGGCCCTCGGTGCTCCTGACTCCTCACAGACCCTCGGTGCTCCTGACTCCTCACAGGCCCTCAGTGCTCCTCACTCCTCACAGGCCCTCGGTGCTCCTGACTCCTCACAGGCCCTCAGTGCTCCTGACTCCTCACAGGCCCTCAGTGCTCCTGACTCACAGGCCCCCAGTGCTCCTGACTCACAGGCCCTCGGTGCTCCTGACTCCTCACAGGCCCCCAGTGCTCCTGACTCACAGGCCCTCGGTGCTACTGACTCCTCACAGGCCGCCGGTGCTCCTGACTCCTCACAGGCCCTCAGTGCTCCTGACTCACAGGCCCTCAGTGCTCCTGACTCCTCACAGGCCCTCAGTGCTCCTGACTCCTCACAGGCCCTAGGTGCTCCTGACTCCTCACAGGCCCTAGGTGCTCCTGACTCCTCACAGGCCCTCAGTGCTCCTGACTCCTCACAGGCCCTCAGTGCTCCTGACTCCTCACAGGCCCTAGGTGCTCCTGACTCCTCACAGGCCCTCAGTGCTCCTGACTCCTCACAGGCCCTAGGTGCTCCTGACTCCTCACAGGCCCTCAGTGCTCCTGACTCACAGGCCCTCAGTGCTCCTGACTCCTCACAGACCCTCAGTGCTCCTGACTCCTCACAGGCCCTCAGTGCTCCTGACTCCTCACAGGCCCCCAGTGCTCCTGACTCCTCACAGGCCCTAGGTGCTCCTGACTCCTCACAGGCCACCGGTGCTCCTGACTCCTCACAGGCCCTCAGTGCTCCTGACTCCTCACAGGCCCTCGGTGCTCCTGACTCCTCACAGGCCGCCGGTGCTCCTGACTCCTCACAGGCCCTCAGTGCAGTGCTCCTGATTCACAGGCCCTCAGTGCTCCTGACTCACAGGCCCTCAGTGCTCCTGACTCCTCACAGGCCCTCAGTGCTCCTGACTCCTCACAGGCCACCGGTGCTCCTGACTCCTCACAGGCCACCGGTGCTCCTGACTCCTCACAGGCCCTCGGTGCTCCTGACTCCTCACAGGCCCTTAGTGCTCCTGACTCCTCACAGGCCCTCAGTGCTCCTGACTCACAGGCCCTCAGGACTCCTGACTCCTCACAGGCCCTCAGTGCTCCTGACTCCTCACAGGCCCTACGTGCTCCTGACTCCTCACAGGCCACCGGTGCTCCTGACTCCTCACAGGCCCTCAGTGCTCCTGACTCCTCACAGGCCCTCGGTGCTCCTGACTCCTCACAGGCCCTCAGTGCTCCTGACTCCTCACAGGCCCTCAGTGCTCCTGACTCCTCACAGACCCTCAGTGCTCCTCACTCCTCACAGGCCCTCAGTGCTCCTGACTCCTCACAGGCCCTCAGTGCTCCTGACTCCTCACAGGCCCCCGGTGCTCCTGACTCCTCACAGGCCCCCGGTGCTCCTGACTCCTCACAGGCCCTCGGTGCTCCTGACTCCTCACAGGCCCTCGGTGCTCCTGAATCCTCACAGGCCCTCAGTGCTCCTGACTCCTCACAGGCCCTCAGTGCTCCTGACTCCTCACAGACCCTCAGTGCTCCTGACTCCTCACAGGCCCTCAGTGCTCCTGACTCCTCACAGGCCCCCGGTGCTCCTGACTCCTCACAGGCCCTCGGTGCTCCTGACTCCTCACAGGCCCCCAGTGCTCCTGACTCACAGGCCCTCAGTGCTCCTCACTCCTCACAGGCCCTCAGTGCTCCTGACTCCTCACAGGCCCTCAGTGCTCCTGACTCCTCACAGGCCCTCAGTGCTCCTGACTCCTCACAGGCCCTCGGTGCTCCTGACTCCTCACAGGCCCTCAGTGCTCCTGACTCCTCACAGGCCCTAGGTGCTCCTGACTCCTCACAGGCACTCGGTGCTCCTGACTCCTCACAGGCCCTCGGTGCTCCTGACTCCTCACAGGCCCTAGGTGCTCCTGACTCCTCACAGGCACTCGGTGCTCCTGACTCCTCACAGGCCCTCGGTGCTCCTGACTCCTCACAGGCCCTCGGTGTTCCTGACTCCTCACAGGCCCTCGGTGCTCCTGACTCCTCACAGGCCCTCGGTGCTCCTGACTCCTCACAGGCCCTCGGTGCTCCTGACTCCTCACAGGCCCCCGGTGCTCCTGAGTCCTCACAGGCCCCCGGTGCAACTGACTCCTCACAGGCCCTCAGTGCTCCTGACTCCTCACAGGCCCTCAGTGCTCCTGACTCCTCACAGGCCCTCAGTGCTCCTGACTCACAGGCCCCCGGTGCTCCTGACTCCTCACAGGCCCTCAGTGCTCCTGACTCCTCACAGGCCCCCGGTGCTCCTGACTCCTCACAGGCCCTCGGTGCTCCTGACTCCTCACAGGCCCTCAGTGCTCCTCACTCCTCACAGGCCCTCAGTGCTCCTGACTCCTCACAGGCCCTCAGTGCTCCTGACTCCTCACAGGCCCTCAGTGCTCCTGACTCCTCACAGGCCCTCGGTGCTCCTGACTCCTCACAGGCCCCCGGTGCTCCTGACTCCTCACAGACCCTCAGTTCTCCTGACTCCTCACAGGCCCTCAGTGCTCCTCACTCCTCACAGACCCTCAGTGCTCCTGACTCCTCACAGGCCCCCGGTGCTCCTGACTCCTCACAGGCCCCCGGTGCTCCTGACTCCTCACAGGCACTCGGTGCTCCTGACTCCTCACAGGCCCTCAGTGCTCCTGACTCCTCACAGGCCCTCAGTGCTCCTGACTCCTCACAGGCCCTCGGTGCTCCTGACTCCTCACAGGCCCTCGGTGCTCCTGACTCCTCACAGGCCCTCGGTGCTCCTGACTCCTCACAGGCCCCCGGTGCTCCTGACTCCTCACAGGCCCTCAGTGCTCCTGACTCCTCGCAGGCCCTCAGTGCTCCTGACTCCTCACAGGCCCTCAGTCCTCCTCACTCCTCACAGGCCCCCGGTGCTCCTGACTCCTCACAGGCCCTCGGTGCTCCTGACTCATCACAGGCCCCCGGTGCTCCTGACTCCTCACAGGCCCCCAGTGCTCCTGACTCACAGGCCCTCAGTGCTCCTCACTCCTCACAGGCCCTCAGTGCTCCTGACTCCTCACAGGCCCTCGGTGCTCCTGACTCCTCACAGGCCCCCGGTGCTCCTGACTCCTCACAGACCCTCGGTGCTCCTGACTCCTCACAGGCCCTCGGTGCTCCTCACTCCTCACAGACCCTCAGTGCTCCTGACTCCTCACAGGCACTCGGTGCTCCTGACTCCTCACAGGCCCCCGGTGCTCCTGACTCCTCACAGGCCCTCAGTGCTCCTGACTCCTCACAGGCCCTCGGTGCTCCTGACTCCTCACAGGCCCTCGGTGCTCCTGACGCCTCACAGGCCCTCGGTGCTCCTGACTCCTCACAGGCCCTCAGTGCTCCTGACTCCTCACAGGCCCTCGGTGCTCCTGACTCCTCACCGACCCTCGGTGCTCCTGACTCCTCGCGGGCCCCCGGTGCTCCTGACTCACAGGCCCTCAGTGCTCCTGACTCCTCACAGGCCCTCGGTGCTCCTGACTCCTCACAGGCCCTCGGTGCTCCTGACTCCTCACAGGCCCTCGGTGCTCCTGACTCCTCACAGGCCCTCAGTGCTCCTGACTCCTCACAGGCACTCGGTGCTCCTGACTCCTCACAGGCCCTTAGTGCTCCTGACTCCTCACAGGCCCTCAGTGCTCCTGACTCCTCACAGGCCCTCGGTGCTCCTGACTCCTCACAGGCCCCCGGTGCTCCTGACTCCTCACAGGCCCTCAGTGCTCCTGACTCCTCACAGGCCCTCAGTGCTCCTGACTCACAGGCCCTCAGTGCTCCTGACTCCTCACAGGCCCTCAGTGCTCCTGACTCCTCACAGGCCACCGGTGCTCCTGACTCCTCACAGGCCACCGGTGCTCCTGACTCCTCACAGGCCCTCGGTGCTCCTGACTCCTCACAGGCCCTTAGTGCTCCTGACTCACAGGCCCTCAGTGCTCCTGACTCACAGGCCCTCAGGACTCCTGACTCCTCACAGGCCCTCAGTGCTCCTGACTCCTCACAGGCCCTACGTGCTCCTGACTCCTCACAGGCCACCGGTGCTCCTGACTCCTCACAGGCCCTCAGTGCTCCTGACTCCTCACAGGCCCTCTTTGCTCCTGACTCCTCACAGGCCCTCAGTGCTCCTGACTCCTCACAGGCCCTCAGTGCTCCTGACTCACAGGCCCTCAGTGCTCCTGACTCCTCACAGGCCCTCAGTGCTCCTGACTCCTCACAGACCCTCAGTGCTCCTGACTCCTCACAGGCCCTCAGTGCTCCTGACTCACAGGCCCTCAGTGCTCCTGACTCCTCACAGGCCCTCAGTGCTCCTGACTCCTCACAGGCCCTCAGTGCTCCTGACTCTTCACAGGCCCTCAGTGCTCCTGACTCCTCACAGGCCCTCAGTGCTCCTGACTCCTCACAGGCCCCCGGTGCTCCTGACTCCTCACAGGCCCCCGGTGCTCCTGACTCCTCACAGACCCTCAGTGCTCCTGACTCCTCACAGGCCCCCAGTGCTCCTGACTCCTCACAGGCCCCCGGTGCTCCTGACTCCTCACAGGCCCTCGGTGCTCCTGACTCCTCACAGGCGCTCAGTGCTCCTGACTCCTCACAGGCCCTCAGTGCTCCTGACTCCTCACAGACCCTCAGTGCTCCTGACTCCTCACAGGCCCCCGGTGCTCCTGACTCCTCACAGGCCCCCGGTGCTCCTGACTCCTCACAGGCCCCCGGTGCTCCTGACTCCTCACAGGCCCCCGGTGCTCCTGACTCCTCACAGGCCCCCAGTGCTCCTGACTCACAGGCCCTCAGTGCTCCTGACTCCTCACAGGCCCTCAGTGCTCCTGACACCTCACAGGCCCTCGGTGCTCCTGACTCCTCACAGGCCCTCAGTGCTCCTGACTCCTCACAGGCCCTCAGTGCTCCTGACTCCTCACAGGCCCTCGGTGCTCCTGACTCCTCACAGGCCCTCAGTGCTCCTGACTCCTCACAGGCCCTCAGTGCTCCTGACTCACAGGCCCTCAGTGCTCCTGACTCCTCACAGGCCCTCAGTGCTCCTGACTCCTCACAGGCCCCCGGTGCTCCTGACTCCTCACAGACCCTCAGTGCTCCTGACTCCTCACAGGCCCTCAGTGCTCCTGACTCCTCACAGGCCCTCGGTGCTCCTGACTCCTCACAGGCCCTAGGTGCTCCTGACTCCTCACAGGCCCTCAGTGCTCCTGACTCCTCACAGGCCCTCAGTGCTCCTGACTCCTCACAGGCCCTCGGTGCTCCTGACTCCTCACAGGCCCTCAGTGCTCCTGACTCCTCACAGGCCCTCGGTGCTCCTGACTCCTCACAGGCCCCCAGTGCTCCTGACTCCTCACAGGCCCTCGGTGCTCCTGACTCCTCACAGGCCCCCAGTGCTCCTGACTCCTCACAGGCCCTCGGTGCTCCTGACTCATCACAGGCCCCCGGTGCTCCTGACTCCTCACAGGCCCCCAGTGCTCCTGACTCACAGGCCCTCAGTGCTCCTCACTCCTCACAGGCCCTCAGTGCTCCTGACTCCTCACAGGCCCTCGGTGCTCCTGACTCCTCACAGGCCCTCGGTGCTCCTGACTCCTCACAGGCCCTCGGTGCTCCTGACTCCTCACAGACCCTCGGTGCTCCTGACTCCTCACAGGCCCTCAGTGCTCCTCACTCCTCACAGGCCCTCGGTGCTCCTGACTCCTCACAGGCCCTCAGTGCTCCTGACTCCTCACAGGCCCTCAGTGCTCCTGACTCACAGGCCCCCAGTGCTCCTGACTCACAGGCCCTCGGTGCTCCTGACTCCTCACAGGCCCCCAGTGCTCCTGACTCACAGGCCCTCGGTGCTACTGACTCCTCACAGGCCGCCGGTGCTCCTGACTCCTCACAGGCCCTCAGTGCTCCTGACTCACAGGCCCTCAGTGCTCCTGACTCCTCACAGGCCCTCAGTGCTCCTGACTCCTCACAGGCCCTAGGTGCTCCTGACTCCTCACAGGCCCTAGGTGCTCCTGACTCCTCACAGGCCCTCAGTGCTCCTGACTCCTCACAGGCCCTCAGTGCTCCTGACTCCTCACAGGCCCTAGGTGCTCCTGACTCCTCACAGGCCCTCAGTGCTCCTGACTCCTCACAGGCCCTAGGTGCTCCTGACTCCTCACAGGCCCTCAGTGCTCCTGACTCACAGGCCCTCAGTGCTCCTGACTCCTCACAGACCCTCAGTGCTCCTGACTCCTCACAGGCCCTCAGTGCTCCTGACTCCTCACAGGCCCCCAGTGCTCCTGACTCCTCACAGGCCCTAGGTGCTCCTGACTCCTCACAGGCCACCGGTGCTCCTGACTCCTCACAGGCCCTCAGTGCTCCTGACTCCTCACAGGCCCTCGGTGCTCCTGACTCCTCACAGGCCGCCGGTGCTCCTGACTCCTCACAGGCCCTCAGTGCAGTGCTCCTGATTCACAGGCCCTCAGTGCTCCTGACTCACAGGCCCTCAGTGCTCCTGACTCCTCACAGGCCCTCAGTGCTCCTGACTCCTCACAGGCCACCGGTGCTCCTGACTCCTCACAGGCCACCGGTGCTCCTGACTCCTCACAGGCCCTCGGTGCTCCTGACTCCTCACAGGCCCTTAGTGCTCCTGACTCCTCACAGGCCCTCAGTGCTCCTGACTCACAGGCCCTCAGGACTCCTGACTCCTCACAGGCCCTCAGTGCTCCTGACTCCTCACAGGCCCTACGTGCTCCTGACTCCTCACAGGCCACCGGTGCTCCTGACTCCTCACAGGCCCTCAGTGCTCCTGACTCCTCACAGGCCCTCGGTGCTCCTGACTCCTCACAGGCCCTCAGTGCTCCTGACTCCTCACAGGCCCTCAGTGCTCCTGACTCCTCACAGACCCTCAGTGCTCCTCACTCCTCACAGGCCCTCAGTGCTCCTGACTCCTCACAGGCCCTCAGTGCTCCTGACTCCTCACAGGCCCCCGGTGCTCCTGACTCCTCACAGGCCCCCGGTGCTCCTGACTCCTCACAGGCCCTCGGTGCTCCTGAATCCTCACAGGCGCTCAGTGCTCCTGACTCCTCACAGGCCCTCAGTGCTCCTGACTCCTCACAGACCCTCAGTGCTCCTGACTCCTCACAGGCCCTCAGTGCTCCTGACTCCTCACAGGCCCCCGGTGCTCCTGACTCCTCACAGGCCCTCGGTGCTCCTGACTCCTCACAGGCCCCCAGTGCTCCTGACTCACAGGCCCTCAGTGCTCCTCACTCCTCACAGGCCCTCAGTGCTCCTGACTCCTCACAGGCCCTCAGTGCTCCTGACTCCTCACAGGCCCTCAGTGCTCCTGACTCCTCACAGGCCCTCGGTGCTCCTGACTCCTCACAGGCCCTCAGTGCTCCTGACTCCTCACAGGCCCTAGGTGCTCCTGACTCCTCACAGGCACTCGGTGCTCCTGACTCCTCACAGGCCCTCGGTGCTCCTGACTCCTCACAGGCCCTAGGTGCTCCTGACTCCTCACAGGCACTCGGTGCTCCTGACTCCTCACAGGCCCTCGGTGCTCCTGACTCCTCACAGGCCCTCGGTGTTCCTGACTCCTCACAGGCCCTCGGTGCTCCTGACTCCTCACAGGCCCTCGGTGCTCCTGACTCCTCACAGGCCCTCGGTGCTCCTGACTCCTCACAGGCCCTCGGTGCTCCTGACTCCTCACAGGCACTCGGTGCTCCTGACTCCTCACAGGCCCTCGGTGCTCCTGACTCCTCACAGGCCCCCGGTGCTCCTGACTCCTCACAGGCCCCCAGTGCTCCCGACTCACAGGCCGCCGGTGCTCCTGACTCCTCACAGGCCCTCAGTGCAGTGCTCCTGATTCACAGGCCCTCAGTGCTCCTGACTCACAGGCCCTCAGTGCTCCTGACTCCTCACAGGCCCTCAGTGCTCCTGACTCCTCACAGGCCCTAGGTGCTCCTGACTCCTCACAGGCCCTAGGTGCTCCTGACTCCTCACAGGCCCTCAGTGCTCCTGACTCCTCACAGGCCCTCAGTGCTCCTGACTCCTCACAGGCCCTAGGTGCTCCTGACTCCTCACAGGCCCTCAGTGCTCCTGACTCCTCACAGGCCCTAGGTGCTCCTGACTCCTCACAGGCCCTCAGTGCTCCTGACTCACAGGCCCTCAGTGCTCCTGACTCCTCACAGACCCTCAGTGCTCCTGACTCCTCACAGGCCCTCAGTGCTCCTGACTCCTCACAGGCCCCCAGTGCTCCTGACTCCTCACAGGCCCTAGGTGCTCCTGACTCCTCACAGGCCACCGGTGCTCCTGACTCCTCACAGGCCCTCAGTGCTCCTGACTCCTCACAGGCCCTCGGTGCTCCTGACTCCTCACAGGCCGCCGGTGCTCCTGACTCCTCACAGGCCCTCAGTGCAGTGCTCCTGATTCACAGGCCCTCAGTGCTCCTGACTCACAGGCCCTCAGTGCTCCTGACTCCTCACAGGCCCTCAGTGCTCCTGACTCCTCACAGGCCACCGGTGCTCCTGACTCCTCACAGGCCACCGGTGCTCCTGACTCCTCACAGGCCCTCGGTGCTCCTGACTCCTCACAGGCCCTTAGTGCTCCTGACTCCTCACAGGCCCTCAGTGCTCCTGACTCACAGGCCCTCAGGACTCCTGACTCCTCACAGGCCCTCAGTGCTCCTGACTCCTCACAGGCCCTACGTGCTCCTGACTCCTCACAGGCCACCGGTGCTCCTGACTCCTCACAGGCCCTCAGTGCTCCTGACTCCTCACAGGCCCTCGGTGCTCCTGACTCCTCACAGGCCCTCAGTGCTCCTGACTCCTCACAGGCCCTCAGTGCTCCTGACTCCTCACAGACCCTCAGTGCTCCTCACTCCTCACAGGCCCTCAGTGCTCCTGACTCCTCACAGGCCCTCAGTGCTCCTGACTCCTCACAGGCCCCCGGTGCTCCTGACTCCTCACAGGCCCCCGGTGCTCCTGACTCCTCACAGGCCCTCGGTGCTCCTGACTCCTCACAGGCCCTCGGTGCTCCTGAATCCTCACAGGCGCTCAGTGCTCCTGACTCCTCACAGGCCCTCAGTGCTCCTGACTCCTCACAGACCCTCAGTGCTCCTGACTCCTCACAGGCCCTCAGTGCTCCTGACTCCTCACAGGCCCCCGGTGCTCCTGACTCCTCACAGGCCCTCGGTGCTCCTGACTCCTCACAGGCCCCCAGTGCTCCTGACTCACAGGCCCTCAGTGCTCCTCACTCCTCACAGGCCCTCAGTGCTCCTGACTCCTCACAGGCCCTCAGTGCTCCTGACTCCTCACAGGCCCTCAGTGCTCCTGACTCCTCACAGGCCCTCGGTGCTCCTGACTCCTCACAGGCCCTCAGTGCTCCTGACTCCTCACAGGCCCTAGGTGCTCCTGACTCCTCACAGGCACTCGGTGCTCCTGACTCCTCACAGGCCCTCGGTGCTCCTGACTCCTCACAGGCCCTAGGTGCTCCTGACTCCTCACAGGCACTCGGTGCTCCTGACTCCTCACAGGCCCTCGGTGCTCCTGACTCCTCACAGGCCCTCGGTGTTCCTGACTCCTCACAGGCCCTCGGTGCTCCTGACTCCTCACAGGCCCTCGGTGCTCCTGACTCCTCACAGGCCCTCGGTGCTCCTGACTCCTCACAGGCCCTCGGTGCTCCTGACTCCTCACAGGCACTCGGTGCTCCTGACTCCTCACAGGCCCTCGGTGCTCCTGACTCCTCACAGGCCCCCGGTGCTCCTGACTCCTCACAGGCCCCCAGTGCTCCCGACTCACAGGCCCCCGGTCCTCCTGACTCCTCACAGGCCCTCAGTGCTCCTGACTCCTCACAGACCCTCAGTGCTCCTGACTCCTCACAGGCCCTCAGTGCTCCTGACTCCTCACAGGCCCTCAGTGCTCCTGACTCCTCACAGGCCCTAGGTGCTCCTGACTCCTCACAGACCCTCAGTGCTCCTGACTCCTCACAGGCCCTCAGTGCTCCTGACTCCTCACAGGCCCTCAGTGCTCCTGACACCTCACAGGCCCTCAGTGCTCCTCACTCCTCACAGGCCCTCAGTGCTCCTGACTCCTCACAGGCCCCAGTGCTCCTGACTCCTCACAGGCCCTCAGTGCTCCTGACTCCTCACAGGCCCTCAGTGCTCCTGACTCCTCACAGGCCCTCAGTGCTCCTGACTCCTCACAGGCCCTCAGTGCTCCCTCACTCCTCACAGGCCCCCGGTGCTCCTGACTCTTCACAGGCCCTCAGTGCTCCTGACTCCTCACAGGCCCCCGGTGCTCCTGAGTCCTCACAGGCCCCCGGTGCAACTGACTCCTCACAGGCCCTCAGTGCTCCTGACTCCTCACAGGCGCTCAGTGCTCCTGACTCCTCACAGGCCCTCAGTGCTCCTGACTCACAGGCCCCCGGTGCTCCTGACTCCTCACAGGCCCTCAGTGCTCCTGACTCCTCACAGGCCCCGGTGCTCCTGACTCCACACAGGCCCTCGGTGCTCCTGACTCCTCACAGGCCCTCAGTGCTCCTCACTCCTCACAGGCCCTCAGTGCTCCTGACTCCTCACAGGCCCTCAGTGCTCCTGACTCCTCACAGGCCCTCAGTGCTCCTGACTCCTCACAGGCCCTCGGTGCTCCTGACTCCTCACAGGCCCCGGTGCTCCTGACTCCTCACAGACCCCTCAGTTCTCCTGACTCCTCACAGGCCCTCAGTGCTCCTCACTCCTCACAGACCCTCAGTGCTCCTGACTCCTCACAGGCCCCCGGTGCTCCTGACTCCTCACAGGCCCCCGGTGCTCCTGACTCCTCACAGGCACTCGTGCTCCTGACTCCTCACAGGCCCTCAGTGCTCCTGACTCCTCACAGGCCCTCAGTGCTCCTGACTCCTCACAGGCCCTCGGTGCTCCTGACTCCTCACAGGCCCTCGGTGCTCCTGACTCCTCACAGGCCCTCGGTGCTCCTGACTCCTCACAGGCCCTCGGTGCTCCTGACTCCTCACAGGCCCCCGGTGCTCCTGACTCCTCACAGGCCCCCGGTGCTCCTGACTCCTCACAGGCCCCCGGTGCTCCTGACTCCTCACAGGCCCTCGGTGCTCCTCACTCCTCACAGGCCCTCGGTGCTCCTGACTCCTCACAGGCCCTCGGTGCTCCTGACTCCTCACAGGCCCTCAGTGCTCCTGACTCCTCACAGGCCCTCAGTGCTCCTGACTCCTCACAGGCCCTCAGTCCTCCTCACTCCTCACAGGCCCCCGGTGCTCCTGACTCCTCACAGGCCCTCGGTGCTCCTGACTCATCACAGGCCCCCGGTGCTCCTGACTCCTCACAGGCCCCCAGTGCTCCTGACTCACAGGCCCTCAGTGCTCCTCACTCCTCACAGGCCCTCAGTGCTCCTGACTCCTCACAGGCCCTCGGTGCTCCTGACTCCTCACAGGCCCCCGGTGCTCCTGACTCCTCACAGACCCTCGGTGCTCCTGACTCCTCACAGGCCCTCAGTGCTCCTCACTCCTCACAGACCCTCAGTGCTCCTGACTCCTCACAGGCCCCCGGTGCTCCTGACTCCTCACAGGCCCCCGGTGCTCCTGACTCCTCACAGGCCCTCAGTGCTCCTGACTCCTCACAGGCCCTCGGTGCTCCTGACTCCTCACAGGCCCTCAGTGCTCCTGACTCCTCACAGGCCCTCGGTGCTCCTGACTCCTCACAGGCCCTCGGTGCTCCTGACTCCTCACAGGCCTCGGTGCTCCTGACTCCTCACAGGCCCTCAGTGCTCCTGACTCCTCACAGGCCCTCGGTGCTCCTGACTCCTCACAGGCCCCCGGTGCTCTGACTCCTCACAGGCCCCCGGTGCTCCTGACTCCTCACAGGCCCTCAGTGCTCCTGACTCCTCACAGGCCCTCAGTGCTCCTGACTCCTCACAGGCCCTCAGTGCTCCTGACTCACAGGCCCCCGGTGCTCCTGACTCCTCACAGGCCCTCAGTGCTCCTGACTCCTCACAGGCCCCCGGTGCTCCTGACTCCTCACAGGCCCTCGGTGCTCCTGACTCCTCACAGGCCCTCAGTGCTCCTCACTCCTCACAGCCCTCAGTGCTCCTGACTCCTCACAGGCCCTCAGTGCTCCTGACTCCTCACAGGCCCTCAGTGCTCCTGACTCCTCACAGGCCCTCGGTGCTCCTGACTCCTCACAGGCCCCCGGTGCTCCTGACTCCTCACAGACCCTCAGTTCTCCTGACTCCTCACAGGCCCTCAGTGCTCCTCACTCCTCACAGACCCTCAGTGCTCCTGACTCCTCACAGGCCCCCGGTGCTCCTGACTCCTCACAGGCCCTCGGTGCTCCTGACTCCTCACAGGCCCCCGGTGCTCCTGACTCCTCACAGGCCCCCGGTGCTCCTGACTCCTCACAGGCCCTCGGTGCTCCTCACTCCTCACAGGCCCTCAGTGCTCCTGACTCCTCACAGGCCCTCAGTGCTCCTGACTCCTCACAGGCCCTCAGTGCTCCTGACTCCTCACAGGCCCTCAGTGCTCCTGACTCCTCACAGGCCCTCAGTCCTCCTCACTCCTCACAGGCCCCCGGTGCTCCTGACTCCTCACAGGCCCTCGGTGCTCCTGACTCATCACAGGCCCCCGGTGCTCCTGACTCCTCACAGGCCCTCAGTGCTCCTGACTCCTCACAGGCCCTCGGTGCTCCTGACTCCTCACAGGCCCCCGGTGCTCCTGACTCCTCACAGACCCTCGGTGCTCCTGACTCCTCACAGGCCCTCGGTGCTCCTCACTCCTCACAGGCCCTCGGTGCTCCTGACTCCTCACAGGCCCTCAGTGCTCCTGACTCCTCACAGGCACTCGGTGCTCTGACTCCTCACAGGCCCTTAGTGCTCCTGACTCCTCACAGGCCCTCAGTGCTCCTGACTCCTCACAGGCCCTCGGTGCTCCTGACTCCTCACAGGCCCCCGGTGCTCCTGACTCCTCACAGGCCCTCAGTGCTCCTGACTCCTCACAGGCCCTCAGTGCTCCTGACTCACAGGCCCTCAGTGCTCCTGACTCCTCACAGGCCCTCAGTGCTCCTGACTCCTCACAGGCCACCGGTGCTCCTGACTCCCACAGGCCACCGGTGCTCCTGACTCCTCACAGGCCCTCGGTGCTCCTGACTCCTCACAGGCCCTTAGTGCTCCTGACTCCTCACAGGCCCTCAGTGCTCCTGACTCACAGGCCCTCAGGACTCCTGACTCCTCACAGGCCCTCAGTGCTCCTGACTCCTCACAGGCCCTACGTGCTCCTGACTCCTCACAGGCCACCGGTGCTCCTGACTCCTCACAGGCCCTCAGTGCTCCTGACTCCTCACAGCCCTCTTTGCTCCTGACTCCTCACAGGCCCTCAGTGCTCCTGACTCCTCACAGGCCCTCAGTGCTCCTGACTCACAGGCCCTCAGTGCTCCTGACTCCTCACAGGCCCTCAGTGCTCCTGACTCCTCACAGGCCCTCAGTGCTCCTGACTCCTCACAGGCCCTCAGGCCCGGTGCTCCTGACTCCTCACAGGCCCCCGGTGCTCCTGACTCCTCACAGGCCCCCGGTGCTCCTGACTCCTCACAGGCCTCGGTGCTCCTCCTCACAGGCCCTCGGTGCTCCTGAATCCTCACAGGCGCTCAGTGCTCCTGACTCCTCACAGGCCCTCAGTTCTCCTGACTCCTCACAGGCCCTCAGTGCTCCTGACTCCTCACAGGCCCTCAGTGCTCCTGACTCCTCACAGCCCCCGGTGCTCCTGACTCCTCACAGGCCCTCGGTGCTCCTGACTCCTCACAGGCCCCCAGTGCTCCTGACTCACAGGCCCTCAGTGCTCCTGACTCCTCACAGGCCCTCAGTGCTCCTGACTCCTCACAGGCCCTCAGTGCTCCTGACTCCTCACAGGCCCTCAGTGCTCCTGACTCCTCACAGGCCCTCAGTGCTCCTGACTCCTCACAGGCCCTCGGTGCTCCTGACTCCTCACAGGCCCTCAGTGCTCCTGACTCCTCACAGGCACAGGCCCTAGGTGCTCCTGACTCCTCACAGGCACTCGGTGCTCCTGACTCCTCACAGGCCCTCGATGCTCCTGACTCCTCACAGGCCCTCGGTGCTCCTGACTCCTCACAGGCCCTCGGTGCTCCTGACTCCTCACAGGCCCTCGGTGCTCCTGACTCCTCACAGGCCCTCGGTGCTCCTGACTCCTCACAGGCACTCGGTGCTCCTGACTCCTCACAGGCACTCGGTGCTCCTGACTCCTCACAGGCCCTCGGTGCTCCTGACTCCTCACAGGCCCCCGGTGCTCCTGACTCCTCACAGGCCCCGGTGCTCCCGACTCACAGGCCCCCGGTGCTCCTGACTCCTCACAGGCCCTCAGTGCTCCTGACTCCTCACAGACCCTCAGTGCTCCTGACTCCTCACAGGCCCTCAGTGCTCCTGACTCCTCACAGGCCCTCAGTGCTCCTGACTCCTCACAGGCCCTAGGTTCTCCTGACTCCTCACAGACCCTCAGTGCTCCTGACTCCTCACAGGCCCTCAGTGCTCCTGACTCCTCACAGGCCCTCAGTGCTCCTGACTCCTCACAGGCCCTCAGTGCTCCTCACTCCTCACAGGCCCTCAGTGCTCCTGACTCCTCACAGGCCCCCAGTGCTCCTGACTCCTCACAGGCCCTCAGTGCTCCTGACTCCTCACAGGCCCTCAGTGCTCCTGACTCCTCACAGGCCCTCAGTGCTCCTGACTCCTCACAGGCCCTCAGTGCTCCTCACTCCTCACAGGCCCCCGGTGCTCCTGACTCTTCACAGGCCCTCAGTGCTCCTGACTCCTCACAGGCCCCCGGTGCTCCTGACTCCTCACAGGCCCCGGTGCAACTGACTCCTCACAGGCCCTCAGTGCTCCTGACTCCTCACAGGCCCTCAGTGCTCCTGACTCCTCACAGGCCCTCGGTGCTCCTGACTCCTCACAGGCCCTCAGTGCTCCTGACTCCTCACAGGCCCTCGGTGCTCCTGACTCCTCACAGGCCCTCGGTGCTCCTGACTCCTCACAGGCCCTCGGTGCTCCTGACTCCTCACAGGCCCTCGGTGCTCCTGACTCCTCACAGACCCTCAGTGCTCCTGACTCCTCACAGGCCCTCGGTGCTCCTGACTCCTCACAGGCCCCCGGTGCTCCTGACTCCTCACAGGCCCCCGGTGCTCCTGACTCCTCACAGGCCCTCAGTGCTCCTGACTCCTCACAGGCCCTCAGTGCTCCTGACTCCTCACAGGCCCTCAGTGCTCCTGACTCACAGGCCCCCGGTGCTCCTGACTCCTCACAGGCCCTCAGTGCTCCTGACTCCTCACAGGCCCCCGGTGCTCCTGACTCCTCACAGGCCCTCGGTGCTCCTGACTCCTCACAGGCCCTCAGTGCTCCTCACTCCTCACAGGCCCTCAGTGCTCCTGACTCCTCACAGGCCCTCAGTGCTCCTGACTCCTCACAGGCCCTCAGTGCTCCTGACTCCTCACAGGCCCTCGGTGCTCCTGACTCCTCACAGGCCCCCGGTGCTCCTGACTCCTCACAGACCCTCAGTTCTCCTGACTCCTCACAGGCCCTCAGTGCTCCTCACTCCTCACAGACCCTCAGTGCTCCTGACTCCTCACAGGCCCCCGGTGCTCCTGACTCCTCACAGGCCCTCGGTGCTCCTGACTCCTCACAGGCCCCCGGTGCTCCTGACTCCTCACAGGCCCCCGGTGCTCCTGACTCCTCACAGGCCCTCGGTGCTCCTCACTCCTCACAGGCCCTCAGTGCTCCTGACTCCTCACAGGCCCTCAGTGCTCCTGACTCCTCACAGGCCCTCAGTGCTCCTGACTCCTCACAGGCCCTCAGTGCTCCTGACTCCTCACAGGCCCTCAGTCCTCCTCACTCCTCACAGGCCCCCGGTGCTCCTGACTCCTCACAGGCCCTCGGTGCTCCTGACTCATCACAGGCCCCCGGTGCTCCTGACTCCTCACAGGCCCTCAGTGCTCCTGACTCCTCACAGGCCCTCGGTGCTCCTGACTCCTCACAGGCCCCCGGTGCTCCTGACTCCTCACAGACCCTCGGTGCTCCTGACTCCTCACAGGCCCTCGGTGCTCCTCACTCCTCACAGGCCCTCGGTGCTCCTGACTCCTCACAGGCCCTCAGTGCTCCTGACTCCTCACAGGCACTCGGTGCTCCTGACTCCTCACAGGCCCTTAGTGCTCCTGACTCCTCACAGGCCCTCAGTGCTCCTGACTCCTCACAGGCCCTCGGTGCTCCTGACTCCTCACAGGCCCCCGGTGCTCCTGACTCCTCACAGGCCCTCAGTGCTCCTGACTCCTCACAGGCCCTCAGTGCTCCTGACTCACAGGCCCTCAGTGCTCCTGACTCCTCACAGGCCCTCAGTGCTCCTGACTCCTCACAGGCCACCGGTGCTCCTGACTCCTCACAGGCCACCGGTGCTCCTGACTCCTCACAGGCCCTCGGTGCTCCTGACTCCTCACAGGCCCTTAGTGCTCCTGACTCCTCACAGGCCCTCAGTGCTCCTGACTCACAGGCCCTCAGGACTCCTGACTCCTCACAGGCCCTCAGTGCTCCTGACTCCTCACAGGCCCTACGTGCTCCTGACTCCTCACAGGCCACCGGTGCTCCTGACTCCTCACAGGCCCTCAGTGCTCCTGACTCCTCACAGGCCCTCTTTGCTCCTGACTCCTCACAGGCCCTCAGTGCTCCTGACTCCTCACAGGCCCTCAGTGCTCCTGACTCACAGGCCCTCAGTGCTCCTGACTCCTCACAGGCCCTCAGTGCTCCTGACTCCTCACAGGCCCTCAGTGCTCCTGACTCCTCACAGGCCCTCAGTGCTCCTGACTCCTCACAGGCCCCCGGTGCTCCTGACTCCTCACAGGCCCCCGGTGCTCCTGACTCCTCACAGGCCCTCGGTGCTCCTGACTCCTCACAGGCCCTCGGTGCTCCTGAATCCTCACAGGCGCTCAGTGCTCCTGACTCCTCACAGGCCCTCAGTTCTCCTGACTCCTCACAGGCCCTCAGTGCTCCTGACTCCTCACAGGCCCTCAGTGCTCCTGACTCCTCACAGGCCCCCGGTGCTCCTGACTCCTCACAGGCCCTCGGTGCTCCTGACTCCTCACAGGCCCCCAGTGCTCCTGACTCACAGGCCCTCAGTGCTCCTGACTCCTCACAGGCCCTCAGTGCTCCTGACTCCTCACAGGCCCTCAGTGCTCCTGACTCCTCACAGGCCCTCAGTGCTCCTGACTCCTCACAGGGCCCTCAGTGCTCCTGACTCCTCACAGGCCCTCGGTGCTCCTGACTCCTCACAGGCCCTCAGTGCTCCTGACTCCTCACAGGCCCTAGGTGCTCCTGACTCCTCACAGGCACTCGGTGCTCCTGACTCCTCACAGGCCCTCGATGCTCCTGACTCCTCACAGGCCCTCGGTGCTCCTGACTCCTCACAGGCCCTCGGTGCTCCTGACTCCTCACAGGCCCTCGGTGCTCCTGACTCCTCACAGGCCCTCGGTGCTCCTGACTCCTCACAGGCACTCGGTGCTCCTGACTCCTCACAGGCACTCGGTGCTCCTGACTCCTCACAGGCCCTCGGTGCTCCTGACTCCTCACAGGCCCCCGGTGCTCCTGACTCCTCACAGGCCCCCGGTGCTCCCGACTCACAGGCCCCCGGTGCTCCTGACTCCTCACAGGCCCTCAGTGCTCCTGACTCCTCACAGACCCTCAGTGCTCCTGACTCCTCACAGGCCCTCAGTGCTCCTGACTCCTCACAGGCCCTCAGTGCTCCTGACTCCTCACAGGCCCTAGGTTCTCCTGACTCCTCACAGACCCTCAGTGCTCCTGACTCCTCACAGGCCCTCAGTGCTCCTGACTCCTCACAGGCCCTCAGTGCTCCTGACTCCTCACAG